>NW_027450705.1:0-85203 GCF_964194025.1 Convolutriloba macropyga | reverse complement strand
ATCGTGTTTCTGTTAGTAGCATTGCTGACCTTGATTTTGCAGGAAGCGCTTTTGCACTTTGTTCAATGATGAATCCGTAATTTTTGTATAACTACGAACCGATATCTCTTACAATCAAAACCCACTTGGTTGAGGTGTTTTCTCCTACTGCAAGCAAATGGAACCATATAATGCCTACTTTTCCAAGCTTGTTGCGATGAAAAATGGCCTTAATGTTAAAACAAAAACTAATCAATGATCAACATCGTTAAATAAGGCAAAATATTGGATATGTGGTGCAGATTCAATACTGTTTTGATATGGAAGATTTTGTTCATTCTTTAGGGATCTCTTAATTAGAGCTGTTTGGGATCTTGTCAATAATCTCAACTGTCCTGGAGCCAAGATCGGATTTGTAGACATTAGACTTGGTTGAATTCTTACCTTTTGCGAGTTATACTTTAGAATTTTCCAATGTTGAAACTTTGTAGGATCAGCGGTAAATTTTGCGGTAAATTTTTGCAAGAATTGCGATTCTTAGCGGTGAAATTTTTTTTACCGCATAAGCGGTGAAAAAAAATTTCACCGCTTAAAAACTTTTTTTTCGCCGCCTTGATCGCATTTAGCGCAAATCTTACACCTTTTACTCAAGTTCACCCCAAATCTTACCCCAAATATTACCTTGTCTTTTTCCTGGTCCCGTCCACTGCTAATATTTTTCATTAAGCTCCCTGTTATCTTAGAATAAATTACGATTCTATGGCTTCTCCTTTGGTCAATATTTCTTTTAGCATAATTATTTGCATGCATTGAGTTGCCAAGTAATTGTGTGCGTCTCTTTTAAACTTCTCACCGCTCCCTGACTAATCAAGAGGTCTCTTACACGGTGCGGGCAATCTTGACGCAATGCGGTCAACCAAGAACAGAATATCAAAAACAGATGGTGGCAACAGCTACAGATCAGAGAACGAAGTCAGCACGAGCTTGTGGAACTGAACAAGAGAAATTTCACAACACGCCGTCAGAGCAACCAGTGGAACTTGATAGCATAACAGAGGATGAAGTCACGTGACGGTAGCATCGTGGAGGTGGCAGTGATTGCAAGTGTCATGTCAAGTCAGTGTCAAGCAGTGGTCAGGAGGGAGTCGCCACTTTCAAATATATCCTTGGCAAAGATTCCAAAATTATGGCACACAGCAGGAACAGCAGCAATGGATGAGCTCTGATGTTTTGCGAGGCCACAGGGGAGACATCGTGTTTAGCAGCGGGCCGTTTTTGTTCATGTTACCGAGCCGAAGTTACGGCGTTTTCGAACGCTCCGGATTACACTGAAAAGACAACTGAGAACAAGTAGTGCAGAATCACAACGGACTCGCTTGTACAAAGCCTAAGAAAGCTCGGCATGCAGAAGCAATGGAATAGTACCGCGGAAAAGAAAATAGGGGACGCACTGATCCGCCTCCAAAAAAATGGAGACGAAGCTGACATAAAAATCGTTTTCACGGCAACGAACAAGCCGACAAAGCCGCTAATGAATGCTCGACAAAAAAACCGGAAGGTTGCGGAGGTAACCTCTGAGGCGGCACGCTCAGAGATAAAGCGGTCTCTAAAATAGAACAACTTGCTTGTCAACACAACTGCCGAAGCATACATAGAAGGTAGCAAGAAAAAATACCCGAGAGAGAGAGAGAGAGAGAGAGAGAGAGAGAGAGAGAGAGAGAGAGAGAGAGACCTGAACAAGTCTGAACAGACAACAATATCAAGACTCAGATCAGGACACTACCCAGACCTAAGATGGTGGCCACACACACACACACATACACACACACACAAACGCACACATACACACACACACACAAACACACACACACACACACACACACACATGCACACACATGCACGCGCACACACGCAGGAACAGCAGCATAGCTAGCAAAGGCTTAACAGCACGTGACCATTTAAGAACAAGAGTTGAATTTACACACATGTATAGAGAACAATATACAGAGAGGCTCGGTAAAGTGCGTGCGCACAAAACGTTCCCAACCCTTTCAACCACACATTTGACTTGTTGGTGTACCAAATGAGGAAGAGTTTAAACTTTCAAAAATTCATATACTGTTCAAGAATATTTTGCGTAAAATATAAAAATCACATTGACTCAATTCACTAAACAAATTCCAAAAATTCCTCATCAGAGGGCCGATGATATCTGCCATTAAAGAGACTAAGAGACAAAACATACAATAAAATAAATAAAGGAACAACAAGCGTTAATTACGACCAGAATTCAATGTCTTTCTAGTTAAAAAATCGTAAATCAAGTCAAAATGGCGTTTAAGAAACCTAACTAAACAAATTGTAATTCACTACAAAAATTAAGGGACCCTTCTTTATTGAAAATGATTAATAAGAGGAAATCAACTGAAATCCTTAAATGCTTTTGTTCACGCCATCATAGGAAACCATCGATACCTGAAAGTCGAAAAACAATTACGAGAAAACTGTCGATGCTTCCAAAATTATAATGGACTCACTAAAACATTTCTTGGAATCAATTTCGCCTTCTTTCAACTCCTGTTTTGTGACAATTGATTGCCCAGTAATTTGGCATTAATATGACAATGAGACAAAACATCAAAAGGTATCCGATTGTCCAAAATAGGGAAAAATGTCCAAAATAATATTAAAGTTGTTGAACCGAAGGCCAATTTCGTCAATTGAGAAAAAATAGCAATAATCAAATACAATCAAAATCATGTGAACTAGGACGCGACCGCTCTCTTTGCTGAAACTACGCTATAAGGTAACAGTAATGAGATAAAAAGTGGCAAACCCTAAAAATCTTTGAAAACAAATTCTGTGAAACCATAAGTCATAACAAACATACCCTTACAACTAAACAAAAGTTAGAGAGATTAACTTGTGAACGCTAAGAAAGCCAATTGGATCTTCATTTGGCGAGGCCATGTCAATAGAATACACAATAAAAACAAAAACAGGCTGAACAAAATTCCACAAACAATTGTACGCAAACAGTGCTGAAGACAAACAACACCAGCTTTTTGATGAAGTTATCGTGTGTGATCAGTGACTTTCAATCGAACACAGATTTCAGAATGTCAATGATTGAGTTTCGATCTTAAATTATCCTTGTCTGCAATTAATATAGCAATTGCAAATTTATTTTCAAATAAAGACAGCGTCCCCAAACAAATTGAATAATTTCTGAACTGTAAAAATGCACAATGAGACCAGAACTACCCTTGCTAAAGCTTCGTTTCCAAAAAAAAACAAATTAATTTTTGTTATATTACCGGATTATGTTATTTGAAAAATCAGTATCTCAGAAAATGATGGATTTTGGATAATTATCGAGTTATACTAGCGAAAAACATTAGGTATCATCTGAAAGCTTTAGATAGTTTTCTTGATGCCTCCCTAAATAAAGATTTATAGTTGTTCTTTAATTGTTCTTTCGTAAGACCAAATACCGGACGACAAATGCCAGCAAAACTCGGAAACTTGTATAAACAATGAGTTTTATTCAGTAAACACAATTTTTAATCATTGCGAATAATACTCATTTGAACTCAGATGACAACTCTCGTTAATTTCACCCTTAAATGAAAACATACTTGTCTGTATTCGGGACAAAAACAAAGCAGAAATATATTAAAAACGGACTGAGCCAATATAAAATCCGAACAATTTGTTCCGAGTTCAAAATTGGCCTTGCTATTGCTTCTCGGCTTTCCAAAAAAAGTATTTGTTCAAAATAGTTGGGTAATAGACCTTTTGACAAACAGAAATTGTATTATAACAAAACAAAATTTTTGATAATTATCGATATAAATGAGCAAAATGCCACCATATTGTTAGATCCAGGACACTTTCTTCGGAACCGAAGGTAAAAATAGCCCTCATCTTAGTTAACGAAAATTGTATCATTATTTTTTTGTCTGCACTTCAGGTAAACCTGGACAAAGGTGGCTAAAGAAACATATGTGGTGCCAATGTTGTGAAAAAAAGAAAAAAGGCTGAATTTGCTGAAATTCAATAACTTTTGCTAAAATTCAGGAAATCTCTTTTACCTTTAAACGTAAAATCACGTTGATGATTTTGCGATATTTTGTCAGCTTAACTGATTAAAAAATCAGCAAAAACTACAACTAATTTTAATAAAAAAACGGAAATCAGGCTGACGTTCACAAGACTTGAAATCTCAGCAACTCTTCGGAAAAAGAGAATTTCAAAAATTTATATATATATATATATATATATATATATTCTATACTCGACAAGCTTTCTAATGAGGCCACTCAAACTCTACGAAGAATATATCGATCGGCGAAAACAGACTCAACAAAAAACCATTAACACCTTTGAGTTTATAATTCCTTTGTATACTTAAATTGTAACTGTATATTCTGTATACTTAAAAGTGGTTCGGATCAACAGGTTATTGAGTTTGCTAAAAATTAATAAGAAGCTAGAAGTAGTTCCAATATGTGGATGCGACCCACAGTGATTTTGTGATTACATCCCACAGTGATAGAGATGCATCGACACTGGAAACGCTATGTTGTGATGCTGAGAAAAAAATCAGCTATTTTGAGTTGCAGGCTTATGCTGTCATGTTTACAATACGTTTGAGGAATATATTCAGTGAGGCAGATCATTCAAGGGGTAGCAAAGGCCGAGACACCTAATTGATAACTGGAACTACCCGGGTGGAGGTGTCAACGTAAAAAATCATTTGAAAATGTACAATTTTGGGTGAATGCGGTAAAAATATGAAAAATGCGGTGAAAAAAAATTCACCGCTAAGAGTCGCAAATGTTAAAAAAGTTCTCCAATAAGCTTACCAAATATCATCACCGCAGAACATAATGCAAAAAAGATGTAAGAATAGCGGCGATTGCGTTGACAACGATGAATAAAAAATATTTCACCGCTAAGAATCGCAAATTTTACAGAAAATCAACACTAATTTTAACAAATACCTTCAACAAAGAAAATATTAAAAAATTTTAAGAAGAACAGTGAATGCGACGACAGCCATGAAAAAATCACCGGTTGAAAGAGCAAACTGTAAAATTTTTCACCACTAAGTTAACACAATTTTCCATCGGCCCCAACTTCTTATGAAATTATGTAAGATTAGAGTCGAATGCGTTTAAAGCTTTTAAAAAATTCATGGTTTTTAGAGCAAATTTCACCGAAACAAGGACTTAGCTGCAGTACTGGCCGTATAGCAAAGGTAGTTTTTTAAAAGAACCATTTCCTATCCATGATTTATGTTTACAGCTCTTAAGTTGCCATATTTATTGAAAATTTTTGTAAAACAAACAGACAGATGGAAGACTTTTATCTTTCAAAGATTTTTTTGGTCAATCAACGTATGCAGTTCAAAAGTTAGGAAAATGTCAAAAAAGTTTAAGATAAACTCAAAATCAGAGATTCCTATTTATGGGAAATCGAAAGCATCAAGAATGTTTGGAGTTGCATAAAAGCAAAAAACTCAAAAAAGTGGATTTTAATTAGAACAAGGATTTGTTCAAATCAATTCAAACTCATAGCCAGAGATCCATTATTCTCTTTGCAAGAATTCCGCTGAATGAGATGAAATTCAAAATTTTACTGCTAAACACCGCAAATCTTAAAAATCCACGTTTTTCAATGGGCTACGTGAGACCTAAAACTAGAGACGAAATTTCTTAAGAGCAATGGTGTACATTAATGCTAGTGTACATTTGTCTTTTTGGTCCGCAATTGCAATCTACGGGACTTTTCTTTGCAACAAACACTGTTTAGGTTTTCGTTCATTTTTATCAATTTGGCACGTTGTTAAAATTCATAAGGCGAAAAATAGTGACATGTTCGTTTTTATATGCTCGATTAAATATGCAAGCTTTTTTTATGGTCTGATCATAATCTATTTTGAACGAAGACCTTGACATTGGTTAGTAAAAAGGCTATTTGCCAGGTAATTATTAATTTTACTTTCGATTAGTTCTATTCCAGATAAAGAAAAACTATGCGATTGCAGTTTGAAGGCCAGCAAAATACAAGTTGACGCGCAGCTCGATGCCAAAATCATTGACAAACCTATCTTGAGTGAACAAACTCAAGATTTAGGACAAGTCATCAGTTTGATGCCCCAAAACTGCCAAATTTTCGAGTCCTTATATATTATTTACACCAAATTGATGAAAATTGATGAAAAACTATCAAGATCACAGGAAAAGTATGAGCGTGCAATGAATCGTGGATACACGGTGAAGGTATTTGAGGTGGCAGCATATCTATCGTCATTCTGGAAATTGCCCGAAGGACAGTTTCTCAAAGATCTGGATCGAGTGATACAAGTTGCCAGATTCAAAGCACATCAGCTGATGGGAAGAAGCAGTGATGAATGGGACAGTGAATATCGTATAGAAGAGCGAAATTTCTTCAAAAATGTGTTTCTGGATTTAGAAAGATTTTTGAACCATCTCCAATATATTCAGAACACAGTTGGTGAGCCAGATGAGATTATGAATTACTAAAATGATCATTCAACACGTGCGACCCAGAATACCATGTGTTGCCTGCTTTCAATACGCATACCCATATGAAACAAGAACTTATTATAGCACAAAACGTACACTTTTGTAATTTTGGGGTGTTTATCGGGCTTTTGTGGACAACAGCGACATTTTGTAACATAGTTTCCTTTCACATCATCTTTTTTCACTAAAAATATTTTAACTTTGTGTGATTTTCGCAGGGGTGCAAAAAAGCAGGCGTGCGCAAGATGTCCCTAGAAGTCCATAACTGACAGTTTTTATTGCACAATTTACTCTAGAACATATCACTTACTTCCCACATAATAAAACTGAGAAGATAAATTTTATTGGGAAGAGATGGCTAAAATCTATTGATGTCGGCATAACATTATCAACAGAAACAATAGTATAGACTGGATTTATAGAATTTTCAAATTTCGCTCATGAGGTAAACGGAAACTGCTAAATAAGTGAACTATTCAAGGAATCGTTGAAATGACTGCTAGGAACCCTGGGATTGAAAATAAGACAGTTGTGACGAACAATTATTATAGAAAACGTATCTGGGAAGGGTCAAGATTTAAGTTCAACAAGGCTTTCTTATAAAATACAAAACAAGATTTAAGTTCAACAAGGTTGTTATATAATACTAAAAGCACTGAGTTGAGTTTGCATGGATTTATACAAAAAATATTAGATTAGATACAATTTCTCCAGAGAACACAATTGCCTGAAACTCCTGGTCAATTTGGGAAAATATATTGTTTGATGCAATTAGATTTCGAGAACAGTCGCAATTTATAATGGAAAAGTACCAGTTCAGAATTTGTAGAAGAAAACATCTGTAGATTGTCCTACTGATTCCTTATCCGTCTGCACTTGAGAAGGATTGAAGTTTTCAGACTTCAACAGCAAATTTTTTAGAACTAAAAGAAATCATTTTTGGAAATTCGGAGGAAATTGTCAACGGAAAAAAGATTCATTTTATTACATTTTCTTTGGGTTCTGTTGTCTATGTTATAGCATAGCACCCATGCATCAATAATTCTATCGATCGGTATTGCCCCTGTTCTTCATCTGTTAAACTTCTTAAAGCAATTTTTTGTCTCTAGATTCATCAATATCGTGACCGAGAAATTTTCCTTTCATGTCTTGATGATAATTTGTCAACATCTTGCAAAGATGTTCCCCGAAATGACAGGATGTTGAATCGTGGTACTATCAAGATCTTGCGTGAAATGACAAGGTGTGAAAGTCTTCGTCGTTTCACTGGATACAGATAAATGTTTTTATTAGAAACAAAAACGAAAATGTTTTCGTCGAAATTGGTATAGATGTTTCTGTCAGTTCATTGATATTTAGAAAACATTCCGATAACTAGAATGGCATTGTTTGACATAAGAAAATGTTTTGCGCCAATTCTAAGGTTCTTGGTTGGTTTTATGGTTCAGTAAAAAATTGGGATATTGGGAAAAACAAAACCATTTCCTTATAGTGAAACTAACAGTTCTTCTTCAATAAAAAAAGCGGAGTACTCAAATTGAAAAGATTGCTTTTGCATCTCCTACCTCTTATACAAAATTTTGTTCTTCTCAGGATAGCAAGGCAAAGTCATGTTTGGACTCAGCTCATAATTGGGGCATAAAGTTTCGCTTAATTTGACGAAAAATAAGACAGTTGTGACGAACAATTATTATAGAAAACATACCTGGGAAAGGGCAATATTTAAGTTCAACAAGGCTTTCTTATAAAATACAAAACAAGGTTTAAGTTCAACAAGGTTGTTATATAATACAAAAAGCACTGAATTGAGTTTGCATAGGTTTATAAAAAAATAGATTTGATACAATTTCTCCAGAGAACACAATTAACTGCAACTCCTGGTCAACTTGGGGAAATATATTGTTTGATGCAATTAGAATTCGAGAACAGTCGCAATTTATAATGGAAAAGTAGCAGTTCAGCATTTGTAGAAGAAAACATCAGTATATTGTCCTACTGATTCCTTATCCGTCTGCACTTGAGAAGGATTGAAGTTTTCAGACTTCAACAGCAAATTTTTTAGAACTAAAAGAAATCATTTTTGGAAATTCGGAGGAAATTGTCAACGGAAAAAAGATTCATTTTATTACATTTTCTCTGGGTTCTGTTGTCTATGTGATAGCATAGCACCCATGCATCAATAATTCTATCAATCGGCATTGCCCCTGTTCTTCATCTGTTAAACTTTTTAAAGTAATTTTTTGTCTCTAGATTCATCAATATTGTGACCGAGAAATTTTCCTTTCATGTCTTGATGATAATTTGTCAACATCTTGCCAAGATGTTCCCCGAAATGACAGGATGTTGAATTGTGGTAGGATATTTCACTTTTTGCAGGAACTATCAAGATTTTGCGTGAAATGACAAGGTGTGAAAGTCTTCGTCGTTTCACTGGATACAGATGAAAGTTTTATATTAGAAACAAAAACAAAAACGTTTTCGTCGAATTTGGTAGAGATGTTTCTGTGAGTTCATTGGTATTTAGAAAACATTCCGATAACTAGAATGACCTTGTTTAACATAAGAAAATGTTTTGAGCCAATTCTAAGGTTCTTGGTTGGTTTTATGGTTCAGTAAAATATTGAGTTGCTGGGAAAAACAAAACTATTTTCTCATAGTGAATCTAACAGTTCTTCTTCAATAAATAAAAGCGGAGTACTCAAATTGAAAAGATTGCTTTTGCATCTTTTACCTCTCATACAAAAGTTTGTTCTTCTCAGGATAGCAAGGCAAAGTCATATTTGGACCCAGCGCATAATTGGGGCATAAAGTTTCGCTTAATTTGACGAAAAACTATTTGCTAGTCCTTTCAAGATTTTTGTGCTTTCTGGGGACATCACGCCATCAACGCCGTCAACAAGGCAAGTAAAAGAATATACCTCTCCTGGCATGCTTCAAAATGATTTTTAGGCCTCTCGACAGCGCAGTTCTTTATTATGTCAATCGGGTTTCTGTTGCAGTAAGATTTTGCATTAGTGTCAGAAACACGGATGTCAAACGAAGCAGTATCTTGAGAGCTTTATACTCTCCTGATAAAGAAGTCCCTTTCTCGGAGTGTTATTTGATAACTGGTTCTTTTTAGGCGTAATCCTATGCCCGGTCAACTGATTCCCTTAACACATCTCTTACTTCATCATGCGTGTGAGTAAAAAGGCCACAAACTTTAAACATAAGTGCACGCTGAACATTGTTATCCTCGCAAAATAATTCATCCCATGTTGCCGGAGGGTATTTTACTTGGAGGCCACTGCACAGAGACTTGGTGTAAAAAAATTTTTGAACAAAAAAACCTCTTTCAAAGTTTTTTGCTCTCAACAAACACGAATTACCACTTTTGAAGTTTGTCACGAACTGATTTGTTTTAGTTTTGCTTATCTGCTCTGCCAGTTGAATTAGTTATTTGATTATATACTTTGATTATATAACTTCAATTCTTTAACTTGAACAATTTTTATACTGAATATTTATTATCAAGGTTTCCAAAAGGTTTCTTTATTTAAACGTGTTTTTTACCCAAAAACAATGTTTCAACACGTTGCATTTTTCAAAAAAAACATTCAAAAGCACTTACTGCTTGGTATTCCGTATTGGATACTGACGAAATTTAGTTTTTTCAATATTTGTTGTACTTGTGGTTGATTCTGTGAAATATATTCCAGACGTGGAACAAATTTTGTAATCCGACGCAAGTTTCAGATTTTTTGACCGGTGTTAAAATCTATTATATTTAGAGCATGACGTTTTTGATTGTTTTCTTTAGGATTACTTGTTGAATGAAATGAATTTTTAAGAAAAACCATAATGACTGGTAAAGGATGACCACCGTCTTTTTCCTCAAAAAACGACCAATTTGAAATCATGATATTTTGTTCAATATTTTTAACTTTTGAGGACTAAAGACGACATACTGAGGATGGAGATCCAATCAATGTCGAATAATAAAAAAGAAAATTTGGAACAATTGTAGATAGAAAGAAGTTGAAGCAAACAAGACGTAAAAACCTTAAATAGTTTTCTTGTTTCTGCGATAAGTTGAACACATTGTCCTTTTTCTTTACGATTTACTTTATTTCTGCAGTTATTCAGATTAAATTGTTGCGCTTGTCACATATGAACTGCAATTGGATTTTGCTAAGCGCTTTTCCGTTTGTAAAACTGCGTTAACGGCTGTTTACAATCCAAAACGGTCATTTTTCTGAAATACTTGTGATAAAAGGGTAATATTTTAGGTTTTAAGAAACACCGCTCAAAACTGTTCCTAAATATTTTTGTGGGTTCAAAACGGGTTCGAGGGCTGGTTAAGTAGAGTTATGTCGTTCGTTTAAAAAATGTCAACAGCGTTCAACCAAAAAGCCATGAATGCTTTGACAAAGAAAATACGGTAATATACGGTCATTTCCTACAGTTTGCAACCTGGAGAGAAGCTTGACTGTAGGTTATTAAATTTCAAAAATGACTAAATTTAATGAATTATCAATTTGCTTTTGAATATTTCAGACAAGAGAGATATAAAAAAATGAAAGCTAGTGTTTCGATTTTACACTCAACGTAATTACGTCATTTTCCCACGCATTCACAAACTTCTACACTGCTGCACTGTACATTTTCAATTCTGTCATCAGAACACAAAGTGTATATTGAATAACTAAGCCACTAAGTGCAATTCATATTCAACAAAGATAAAGCTTTTTTCAACTCATGAATTGAGAAGTCATAACTGACGCATTTCTTCAGTTAGTTTGTTCATACTTTCTTGATACTTTTTCAACTGTTCGGCCTCTCGGTTGGTCAGCTCAACTTTTTCGTTATCACAAATGTTTGCACACTTGAAAGTCAGAAATCCGGCGACAAGTTGAACAATTTTCACAAACTGTGAAGTCAAAGTTGAAATTTCTTCCAGTTTTGTTGGTTGAATAACTTCGGTTTTCAGTTTTGTTTGAAGTGAGGACAGAACCTCACGCGCAGTTTCCAGAGGCAGATCATTGGCTGGATCGAAATCTGCGATTCCATTTTGGGTTGCTTTTATGTTCTGTCGAAATCGATCAAACGCCTGATACAACGCCTGATACTTCTCCGCTATCTCGGACAGAAGAGCGCTTTGTTGATCTAGAACACAATTTTCTCTAGAGTTGATTACAAAGACTTGCTCGGCTCTGTGCATAGGCACAGAAAGTTCAGATACCCGCAGACCAATAAAAAAAGCATATTTTGAAGAATATTTGCATCCAAAATGGGGATACAAATTTGCATTTTTTATCTAATAAAAATAATAATAATAATAATAATAAAAATAATAGTAATAATAATAATAATAATAATAATAATAATAATAATAATAATAATAATAATAATAGTAATAATAATAATAATAATAATAATAATAATAATAATAATAATAATAATAATAATAATAATAATAATAATAATAATAATAATAATAATAATAATAATAATAATAATAATAATAATAATAATAATAATAATAATAATAATAATAATAATAATAATAATAATAATAATAATAATAATAATAATAATAATAATAATAATAATAATAATAATAATAATAATAATAATAATAATAATAATAATAATAATAATAATAATAATAATAATAATAATAATAATAATAATAATAATAATAATAATAATAATAATAATAATAATAATAATAATAATAATAATAATAATAATAATAATAATAATAATAATAATAATAATAATAATAATAATAATAATAATAATAATAATAATAATAATAATAATAATAATAATAATAATAATAATAATAATAATAATAATAATAATAATAATAATAATAATAATAATAATAATAATAATAATAATAATAATAATAATAATAATAATAATAATAATAATAATAATAATAATAATAATAATAATAATAATAATAATAATAATAATAATAATAATAATAATAATAATAATAATAATAATAATAATAATAATAATAATAATAATAATAATAATAATAATAATAATAATAATAATAATAATAATAATAATAATAATAATAATAATAATAATAATAATAATAATAATAATAAGAATAATAATAATAATAATAATAATAATAATAACAATAATAATAATAATAATAATAATAATAATAATAATAATAATAATATAATAATAATAATAATAATAATAATAATAATAATAATAATAATAATAATAATAATAATAATAATAATAATAATAATAATAATAATAACAATAATAATAATAATAATAATAATAATAATAATAATAATAATAATACTAATAATAATAATAATAATAATAATAATAGTAATAATAATAATAATAATAATAATAATAATAATAATGATAATAATAATAATAATAAAAATAATAATAATAATAATAATAATAATAATAATAATAATAAAAATAATAATAATAATAATAATAATAATAATAATAATAGAAATAATAATAATAATAATGATAATAATAATAATAATAATAATAATAAAAATAATAATAATAATAATAATAATAATAATAATAATAATAATAATAATAATAATAATAATAATAATAATAATAATAATAATAATAATAATAATAATTGTGATACTCCATGTGGAGTCGTAACCAAGTATTTCAAGTATTATGTATAAACACTTTAAACTTCATATGTTATATAATAACCTCCTGTAAATAAATTCACTTTGAGTTATGTAAACGCTATAGTTCTGGTTGACTAGACCGGTACTTAGCTGGTTCGTCTGACAAGAGTTGCAAACTTGCAGACGTAAAATAAGCGAGCTGAAAAACAGTTAGTTAAATGTGGCCTTAATTCAACTTTAAACGTTGTTCTTTTATCCGCCAAAATTGAACTGTCATTTAGAGTGAGACTTACTCTCACCCCTGAGCGAAGCCCGAGACTTAGAGCAGAACGTCCGGCTAAATTCCAATCGGACCAAACCACAATAGACAATAGTCGCATCCATACTAGACCCACTACACTCCACACGGAGGATCAAAAGGATTTTCATCACATGGCGCAGTCAAGCAGATCTCCAATTGGAGTTAACTTATTCTGGGAAACGGGAGCAAACCCACCAGTTGAATGGCAACCGTAGTTAGCCACATTCAAGATGGCCGTAATGGCCCAACACAATATAGAAGTTGAAAAGCTCCTACGGCTAAAGCCAGCGCGAACAGAATTATTTTATCCAACAATGCCAACACTAGAGGAAGAACTTGATAATGAAACCCGAGAAGAATCCAGACAAAGAGAACAGCGTAACGAGAAAAGACGTGTGGACTGGGAAAATGAATGCAAAATAATAGAGACAAAAGGTCCCACCGTCGACAGAATCCCCTGGGACGAAGCGGACATGAAAGTCAAGAGCTTAATTTACTTGTCCCTTGGAGCAGAGGCCTGTCGTACATTTCATCAGAGAAACCCACACACAAGAATTGACAGATGCACGACAAACGAACTAGTGCTTGAATTGACACTTACATTTACAAGACCCAGAAACACCACATTCGACAGGTTTCAACTTTTCAAAGCACAACAACAACCAAATGAAAGTCTAGAGACTTTCTACAGTAGACTAAGAGAAGCAGGCTCACACTGCAGATTTGAACACCTAGAAGAAGATATCATAAAAGACCTGTTCATAAGCAACATGAACAACACCGCGATCCAGATGGACTTATTGTCAGAAGTGAGAACCCCTCAACAGGTGTTAAATTATGCAATCAACCAAGAACGTGGACAGGCCAACCAGTAAGAAATACTTAGAGCAAACAGCACCTCCACATGGAACCAAGTCACGTATATAAGACAAAAAAGAAGACCCCAAGCTATACTTCCTACACCCCAATCCGGAAAAATTGTGCCATGCTGGAAATGCGGTAACCGATTCACCCCCAATCACCTACAAAACTGCCCGGCGAGAAACACAACATGCAAAATCTGCAAAAAACAAGGACACTTCTCGTCCATGTGCAAAGCGCCTATGCCGGAAAGAAGAAGACCACCACTACAAAGCACGTCAAGCCCACAATCAAGATACCAAAACACCTACACACCCCGCCCCGGAAACAACCAAACCAGGAGAGTACGACATATAAAAGACAACACCGACCAAACGGAGACACAAAACTATGAAGGTGAGCCAGATGAACTCGACGATGAAGACGCGGAAGCCGCTCTGTATATAAAAGAGCTCACAGAAGACTGGACTCAAAGAAACTCAACGATGCAATACATAAAAACAAATATCAAATGCAAAGCATCGATCACCTAATAGACGAAGTAGCAAATTACATCTCCGAAAGGAAACAAAACCCAGGTCAATTCTACTTCAGCAAAATTGATCTGAAATATGCGTATAGCCAAATCCCACTTGACCCAAACATCCAAAAACATTGCAACTTCAGTCTCCTAGGGGGGAAAGCAACAGGAACCTACCGGTTCATAAACGGCTTTTACGGCCTAACAGACATGCCCGCAACATTCCAAAAAACGATCGACAAAACACTGGAGAGCATACATTCGAAATTTGCATTTTTGGACGATATACTAATCATCACTAAAGGCTCCCTAAATGATCATGAGAACGAAATAGACAAACTTCTATACCTCCTAGACAAGGAAAACCTTGCAATAAAGCTACAAAAATGCGAATTCGCAAAGACATAATTAGTTTGGCTGGGATTCAAAATACATCCAAATGGAATAATCCCAACTAACAAAAAATGCGAGTCAATAGTTAAATTAGATACACCGAAAACACTCAAGCAACTACGCTCGTTCATGGGGTGCATACATCACCTCATTAAGTTCACACCAAACCTCGCAGCCCTTAGTGAGCCGCTCCGTCCATTACTCTCAAAATGCAACTTAAAATCGCAAAATAAACTGGACTGGAAAACGCTCCACACGGAGGCATTCAATAAAATAAAAGAAGCAATAAAATCAATAACAGAAAACAGACTATTTGACGTTAAATGCCCAACCAGAGTCAGATGTGACGCAAGTAAAAAAGGCCTTGGGGCATGCTTAGAACAATTCGTAAACTCAACATGGTACCCAATCGCATACGCGAGCAGGTTTTTAAACAATTTGGAACAACGATACAGCACTAACGAACTAGAATTACTAGCAGTCGTCTGGGCCTTAGAACATTTCAAATATTACCTCTACGGCTCACAGTTCACACTCCAAACGGACCACCAAGCATTGTTAAGCGCACTAAAAGAAAACAGAGGCAACAAAACATATCAAAGTCGCCTTACAAGATGGGTAGATAGATTATTAACTTTCCATTTTTCAGTAGAACATATACCAGGAAAAAATATGGGATTTGCTGATTATCTAAGCAGAAACCCATCATCCGACGCACCTTCTCCCTCAGACAGAGACAAAAACTTTGTCATTGACACTATCGAAGAAATAAAACACGCGTTACTGCGAGCGAATATTGCTCCAAATGGAGCGACCAATAAGAATACAGAACAAAAACAATCATATGACGTCACAAGTACTAAACACGCACACTCAAATAAAACAACCGCTTTTCGCCAATTACCTCACACAAAACAGTTGCTATCTCCTTTACGCAAATTAAATTACAACGCTCAAATTAAACACACAAAAAGTATTCAAAACTTAGTAGCAATTACAACACGCGCTAACCCCACAAAAGAAACATTTAAAATCCCCATTCAAAGAAGATTCAGAGCCCCCAACAAAACCAAAATCCATATGGAGCAAAAACCACCTAATCTAATCTCTGTGTCCACCCAAACAGACTCTACATCAAATAAAGGTAGAGGTTTAGACCCCCTAGACCTGACAAGACATGAAGCCCTATTCACTGTTTACGACCAAACCCCCACCCCACTTTATCGGGAAAATCTTAATCGCGTATTCAACGAAGAATTTATCGCTCAAGCCTCGAAAAAAGAATTAAGCCCCATTATTGAATTCGTAAAAAACTCCGAATGGGAAAGACTTAAAGCAATTAATTCTACTTATTATCGTATCCGAAGAGACCTTTCGGTCTCCCCTTCAGGATGTTTAATTTATGACAACAAACTTGTTATCCCCAACAAGCTGAAAAGGATGGTACTTGAAACAATCCACAACAAACACCCGGGCCAAGCTGGTATGCTTGCCCTAGCCCAACTGATTTGGTATCCTCATATCCATTCAGACATTGTTGCCCAAGCCCAAGCATGCCGCCACTGCACCGAAAAAGGTAAAAACCTAAAACCATTAATCCCCAAAACACAAGTGGGAAACTTACCACCACTTTCCGAACCTAACGAAGAAAAAGTGACATTAGAAAAAGTGACATTGCTATCGCAACAGAAACTAAACCACGACTAATACACATGGTAGCTTGCAAAACTGTAGGTGAATATAAACGCAACCAAGAAAAAATAAGAAAACTCTGTTTAGAAGAAACACGCAACAACACATCAAGGAACCAACAACAGAACCAAGGACCATCAGCCGAGTCCATCTGGACCAAGGAAAAAGTCAAGAAATTGGCGCAGACCAACCAACAACAACAACAAAGAACACCAAAAAGAAAAGCAGCAACGAAGCCAGCACCTCCACGCACGCCCAAAACAAACAAAAGAAAATTATCCGCATCGAAATCACCAGCACAAGTCTCATTCAACATGAGAGCACAACAAGCAGCACTAAACTACGAATCAGAGTCACCGAAGAAAAAACATCCGCTAAGTAACAAAGTAGTACAATTTACCGACAACACAAACGACAACCCAGAAACGGTAATCTACAACATACAACAGGATGCAGACGTACATACACCATTCCGAATAGTAACATCATCAAATCCCAGCATCTTCTCTCACCCTGCCTTCACAAACAGCCAAGATCGTCAACTTATATCATCCGAAACAGACCTACAGGAAGAATGCCCGATCTCAATAATACCGGCACCCTCCAAGAGCACAACCAAAACAACGGTACAGGTCCAAATGGATACAACCGTAGACACAGCAACCGAAATTGAGTCAATCCACATGGACCAAAACACAGACGAGAGCACAACAGTGAAAGAACAACTCAAACCACCATCGGTGATCTTCCTCGATTCTCCTAATGGAGATCCAGAAGGAACAGATAACAACCACAACCAGCTACCCCACTCGACAAATGAACTCGAAAACGAGGAGAACCAGGCAATCTCAACATCGTGCGATCCTCCAAGTGGAACGTCAAGTGTTTATGCTACTCCCCCCATGTCACCCTACAAAAGAGAGAACTCAGACAGTTGTACTTCTGATATGTAAACTTAGAAACTCACAAACGAACTGCTAGAAATAGCACCTCGTTTGCCCCAGCGGGGGGTATGTGATACTCCATGTGGAGTCGTAACCAAGTATTTCAAGTATTATGTATAAACACTTTAAACTTCATATGTTATATAATAACCTCCTGTAAATAAGTTCACTTTGAGTTATGTAAACGCTATAGTTCTGGTTGACTAGACCGGTACTTAGCTGGTTCGTCTGACAAGAGTTGCAAACTTGCAGACGTAAAATAAGCGAGCTGAAAAACAGTTAGTTAAACGTGGCCTTAATTCAACTTTAAACGTTGTTCTTTTATCCGCCAAAATTGAACTGTCATATAGAGTGAGACCTACTCTCACCCCTGAGCGAAGCCCGAGACTTAGAGCAGAACGTCCGGCTATAGTCCAATCGGACCAACCCACAATAGACAATAGTCGCATCCATACTAGACCCACTACACTCCACACGGAGGATCAAAAGGATTTTCATCACAATAATAATAATAATAATAATAATAATAATAATAATAATAATAATAATAATAATAATAATAATAATAAGAATAATAATAATAATAATAATAATAATAATAATAATAATGATAATAAAAATAATAATAATAATAATAATAATAATAATAATAATAATAATAATAATAAAAATAATAATAATAATTTGTTCATATTCTGTTATCCAGCAATGCAAAAAAGTCTATTTATTGTGTAAAAAATACGTATATGTACCTTGAAGTTCAACAGAAAAAACGAGCACAATATTGGATCATTAGTGGATCAGTTTTCATGGTGCCTTCAAATGTATGAAATATCAAAGAACTGTTTTTTAGGAACACACAAATTTACTATAATAGTTACAAATGATAATAATGATTGGATTGAAAAAAAAGACAGTTAGATAATTCATTAATTAAAAATATGAACGTACCTAAAAGAAATAAATTGAGAAGTCTTGCTTGTCAACCATGTGTTTTTTCAAAATCATAAGGCAAAAAATTTTTACCTGCTGATTTGTCATTTTTAAAACCGTATTTACAAAGGAAAGTTCGGGAAAGAACAACAGATTCAACTTTTTTCGAACTTTAAACCTCTAAGCTTCAATCGGTCTGTCCCATTTCTTAGAAGACAGCATTCCAGACACGTTTGTTTTCCTTTCTGTTTACTCTGCTTAATTCGTATCACTCAAGGAAGATTATATTTGACCAACAACACATTCTTCTTATAGTATTTTCGTCAACTGTTTGAGTACACTCTAGTCTGAATCTGTCGATGAAATATCTGAAAAGATAAAGTTTCTATAAATCAGTACCTCATATCAACTACAGGCTGAACATAGTTCTCAAAAATTTTAACCATCTGACTTTTCCTGAGAAATTTTCTTAGTCTATTGAACAGTCCATTGAACTTAATTAGTTTTTGCTTAACAACTTTAATATGATTTATGAAAGACAAATTACTATCTATTGTTGTTCCAATTAAACGTATTGTATCAGCCGATATTCTGCTGTGAAATTTCAATTACCAAAACAGAAACAAATTTTGTTTTCTATGTATTAATAAATAATTCAATGATTTCTAGCTCAAATTTCAATCACAGTATCGTCTGCGAAATTATGAAAGGCTCAGGATGAGTAATGAATTTGTCACATCTTGCATATTGCTCATTCAATTCACGTATTTTATTAAAAAAGCAGCGGACTAAGTACCGAGCACTGGGGAACGCCAATATCAGCAGAAGCAGAAAAAGGAATAGTTGGATTAACTTTGAACAAACCGGCAGCCGTAGAATTAAAGGTGCAGAAACCTTAACTATCGTTTTTACCTAGACAGTTCAGGTAAAAATTAAGGAGTTTTCAAGGTGATATTGAGGTAGCATTTCATTAAATTTTAAGGGAAATAGTTTGTAAATTTTTCAGGTAAGTTTAGGTAATTTTACGTTTACTGTTCAGTTGTGTTTCTCAGGCAAATTTGAGCATATTCAGGTAAAAGTTTAGTTGGAGTCCTCGTCATTTTTCCACATAACGCCGCAGAGGTATACCCAAATCGTCACGGGCAAATTTGCACGATCTGTGTATCTCTTCTTCGTTTTTCCTATGTTAATACAATGAAAATGAAACAATATTGCGAAAAATAGATACCTTAGCAAAAACAGGGAGATTTGAAGGGAATTGTGCAACTCTTGTTAGCAAACGTGACCAAATTGTATCCGGGAAATTCAGATACAAGCTGTCTATCCTATTTTTTGCGCACTATGTATCACGAATTTGTTCAATTTATGCATCTTCTTTTCGTAGGCAACGTAACTCGATCTTGCCCTGAATAAATCTAATTTTTGCACTGAACGTATCTGCAACAAGGCCTAATTAAACTTTTGATCCTCTAGAAGTGGTTTAAACATTTAATAATTGATAGAAATTAAGCGATTAAAAGTAGTTTACAGGTTAATATTATACAATATCTTACCAATTTCATGGTTTTCAGGCTTTTATTTGTGTTCAAGCATCATCTTTTTGAGACAATTGTGAGACAAATCGCAGATTAGAGATACTGTTAATGCAAAAAATAGATACCTGAAATGAGCGGAAACGTGCTACATGACTTGTCACCTATTTTAACATTTTTAAGTATCTGAATTTCGCAAAAATGGCGTAACCCATTTGGCGAAAAATAAGATACAATGCTTGTCTCCTAATTTCGTTCATTTTAGGTGTCTATTTTGGTGCGAATTTTATTAAGGCGGAAAGTTTGGGGTATACCTCTGCGGCGCAATGAGGTGATTTTCTTGTAAAGTTGAGGTAAGTCAAGGCCAATTAAGGTAAGGCAAAACTATAGGAACGTTTAAGGTGAGTTAAGATGTTTTTTCAGGTAAAATTTAATAAATTTATTCAATACCTATTTCAAATTATAAGAGCTATTTTAATCATTACCTTTTTCGCAGTATACACCTTGAAGTGACTGACTGTTATAAGCTTATTTGTTAATTTATTAATTTTTGACGTATCTTGATTAACGGAGGCCGAAATGATAACGACTGGTAAAATAGTTGTCTAATGTGCTTAATTTACAAGTATGGGTGTTTTTGGCATGTTTTAATATTTTTCTCCTATGAATAAAATTGTTCATGTATGGTGTAATTTATAACATTATATATCATCGGACAGTTGACGAATTAGCCAGTACTATCGGACGGTTGACGTAACAGGTGCTGTATTATTGAATTGTTGACGTAATTTTCATTATTAATGGCCAGTTTTGCTCCTATTACTGCTGTATTACGGGACGCAAAAATCACACGCACATCTGTAAATTAATGCATTTTAACTCACATCGTCGATTCTGTTCGTCAAGTGATGTGGTGAATAGATGTCGCCTTTCCGCATCAAAATTCAACACCTGTTGAGTGACAACATTGTGAGTGAACTCTGCCCATTCCAGTGCATTCTTGCCATCCTTTTTATGAAGAAGTAAATGATGTGGAAATCCAAAGTACAAAATGTATTCGAGTATTTGATAGTTGGGCTTCTCGTTGCGACACAAGGCAGTCAGCATCGTATCTCCGTTCTCGTCTATTTGTGAAAACTGATCTTTAGGAACACTGCCATCTTTCACGAGATCTAGAGTCAATTTGAAGAACTTGAAGTCGTTCGTTTTGGTGGCGTCGAATAGTAAGTAAGGCAATTTCTTAATGATCAGCGTCTTTGCTGGTTGAGAGATTACCTTCATTAGGTGCTCAATTAAATCTGGTCGTTGGCAGGCTGTGTCCATCAGAAGAAGAAGGAACTCTGGAATAAAAACAATGCATAGTGGTAATTCCAGTCGGAGAGTCGTCAGAACAACAGAAGAGTGAAAATTGGGCGGAATGCTTATGGATTTCAGATAAAAGATTTCGCCGTTTTTGAGCTAAATGAGAGGAATTCGCGGTAATATATTTCAAAAAGATGCGGTAATATATTTCAAAAAGATGCAGATTATACTTTTTAATGAGCGGCATGAGGAAACTTAAATAAACTAATTAATAGTCACAGATCTACTTTTGAATGAACAAACTGATAAGTGTACCGGTTGGAGGTGAAAAGAGGCAAAACTGAGCTGAAATAAAACCTGACACTAACAAATGAGACATTGAGGTATTTCTTTAAATAATTTAGTCGGTCTATACAAACAAGAAAAACGAAATGACTTCTCAATGATTTCCTTTAGCTTCGGAGAATATTTGAATATTTGTATCAAATTGTTCAGCCAAGCTAGAAAAAAAACCTGACAAAGCATTTGAAAAACGGAATTGAGTGCACTATATTTTTCATCAACGGAGATAAACATGAAAGTGACAGCTTACAATCAAATAAAGAGCTAAATGAAAAACTTGAACAGTTCAGTTTTTACAAAAAAATGCTCTAATTCCTCAGACTTGCGGGTAATAGTATCTCAGCGCCTGTGAAGACAAAATGAATAACAAGCATTACTGAATCACTTTTTAATCAGTTCAAAATCTGAATTCCCGACTGCCCAGAGCGAGACCCGATTGCCTTATGTCTGGTGGGTATTTATGGCCAACAGCCATGTCGATGGCCAGACTCTGTCTCCGACTACTCCGGTTGACCAGAACAGATCGCCGACTGCAGTACGTTGGGTCAGTGATTTACGCAGTGTAACCAGTAATATGTGTATATTCATAATGTACATAGTAAAGGTTGTTCTTACAGACTATACACAGTGGAGATAGCGGCAAAATAAAATTCCAAAAATTTCGAAAATATGTTATGTAGATGCAATTTCAAAATGGCGACCCACCATAACCATTGAATGCCAGTTTAGTGGCAGTCTGCGATTATTTCATTTAAAGACAAGACTAATAAACCATAAGTAGTAAAATCTGCAGACTATAAAGTCTAGTAACTATTAGTCTAAATTTATGTCTAATTTTTTCTATGATTCAGCTCATATTTGCACTTACACCAATCTCCGGGTCGCTTCTTCGTACCATCATAACAATTTCAGACTAAAAAAACTTTATCAATTTAATAAGCAAAATATAGCTTGTGATATAACATTGTAAACTTAAAAGATTGTGATGGTTTCAATGAAACATCAAGAAACTTAGAAGTTTTATTAAAGTTTCAAAGAACGAAAGAAGAACTTACCTGACGAACTTTATTGCTGTGTCGATAAGTAATGGCTACAAAACTAAACTCAATTCTAATTTTGTTTTGGCGCTATCATTATCTTATTGACCTATCAATCATATGTCAGAAGTAAATTCTCCCACCAACAGAAACCTGATTCTAACATCCACTGACCTCCAACTAATGAACTCGATTGTACCCAAGCCATATATGATTCTCATGAAATGTTGATGAAAATAGAAAGTCACCTCCGGGATTCGGAGTTAAGATCTATTCACATGCCAATCATGTAAAATATTTTTAGCTAATCTAAATTTTCTCTGTATATTTTTGCATAGATAACCACTATAAATACAAGCTAATTTTGTATATTTTCAGTTCGAAATTTAGTTTAAAATTCAACTTATTGAATTCTTTGACCCGTGTTATCGACCACGACAATGGTGTCCAGACCAGCTACAGACAGACAAATTTTGGATCTACAGAATGCAGAATCAGCTACTGCGTGGATTATGTCTTTTGTGGCGAAATGTCGCGCAGAGAAGAAAGAGGACAAGGTCAAAACCGATGGTACTGTACAGGACCTACAGGTAACCAATCTCTTTCTTAGTATGTGCGGGCAAGATGCAATCATTAAACTTAGGAGCTTAATGAGTCCTAGGAATTTGATAGACACTCCGTATAAAGACATCAGATTGGCGCTTCAAAATTATATTTCTCCTAAAGAGAGAGTAGTAACGGCAGAAAGGGCTAAATTTCTGTCCGTTATACAAGGTGTAGGGGAGTCAGACGACGACTTCCTAGCACGTCTGAGAGAAGAAGCACGCTATTGTGACTTCGAAAAATTGAAAACAGCGGCCAACCCCGAAGAGGAGTTGGTAAAAATAAAGTTTATCTCAGGTTTGAGGGACCCTGAAGCAAAACTTAGACTACTAGACGGTATTAAAGCAAAACCAGCAATGTCGGTTACTGAAATGACCGAGAGCTTACAGTTCAGAAGTCAAGCAATGGCTTTTGCAAGTTCTTCATCAGGTAATAAGCCCTTTACGGTGAAAGAAGAAGTTGGGTTCAACTTCAAAAAGACCTTTCGAAAACCAAATGAAAAAATTACGGCTAATAGAAACAGCAACATGTGCACTAGGTGTGGAGGTAAGCCACACTCTAGTAGACCTTGTCCAGCGCTAAGTAAGAAATGCAACACCTGTGAAAAGGTGGGACACTTCTCAAAAATGTGTAGAAGCAAACCCCAACCAAATTCAGGCAAGTACAATAAACAGAATAACTTTTGCGAAGAAGAAAATGTTTCTTCAGAGCAAGCATCTCCAGCATCGGAGATGGGAATGTTTTACACTAAAGAACAAATCTTTAGCATGTCAGTGACATGGGAATATATCTCAATAAATAACTGCAAAGTAAAAATGCAGGTAGACACAGGTGCAGATAGCAGTGATATCATCAAAAATATGGACTGAGCTTGGTAAACCTCAGTTGGATGGTAAGATAAGACATCTTGAAGCTTATGATGGTCATCAATTAACGCTTCTGGGATCACTTACTTGTGACGTTGAGTGGAACGGAAGCAGGCTCACTCAAAAACAACTTGCAGTTGTGCAGTCTGATAAAGAATTTGGACTACTTGGTAGAGACCTTCTACCCAAGCACGGCGTGAACAACATCACAGCCGAGCACCTACCTGCTGTGAAGGGTTACAAAGCTCATGTGAAATTGATACCAGGAACACAGCCAATGTTCTGCAAAGCCAGAAAAATACCTCTACCTCTTCAAGACAAGGTCACAGAGAAGCTGGAACAAATGGTCAGACAAGGCATCCTTGAACCGGTACAGCCAGGAGGAGTCACTAATGCATCTCCAGTGGTGTGGCAGAGAAAGAAGAGTGGAGAACTGAGACTTTGCGTGGATTTGAAAGTGCACATCAATGGCAAGGTCATGGATGAGGACTACCCAATACCAGACATGGAGACGATCTTCCATAACCTACATGGGGCCTCATACTTTGGCAAAATTGACCTCTCAGATGCCTACTATCAAATTGAACTTGACGAAGAAGCAAAAGATATATGCACAATCAACACATCTCAGGGACTGTTCAAGATGTGCCGACTACCTCAGGGATTGAAAAACTATTCTTCAATCTTCCAGATTTGTATAGAATCACAACTCAAAGGAATCAAAGGTGTTGTGATCTTTCAAGACGATGTGTTGGTGTATGGAACTACCAAGGAGCAGTTCGACAAGAGAATGCTTGCAGTCAAGAGTCGACTACGTGAGAAAAGTTTTACTATTAATGAGAAAAAATCTAACTCAAAACCAGTCGATAGCGTTAGCTTATTGGGATACTCCATTTCAAAGGAGGGAATAGCACCAGATCCCAAACATGTTGAAAAAATAAAAAATGCAAAAGCACCAACTAACAATAAACAACTCAAATCGTTTGTTGGGCTAGCTAATTTTTACGGAAGAATGATTCCTGATTTTGCAACAAAAATGCTACCCTTAAATAACATGAGAAATAGCGATTTCTCATGGGGCAAAATGCAACAAAAAGCCTTTGAAGACATAAAAAATGAATTATGTGCTAACCCACTAGTACAGCCATATAGTCTACAAAAAGAAGCAACAGTTACTACTGACGCCTCTGAAAAAGCCATTGGCGGGGTTCTTTCGCAAGAAGGACATCCAGTCATATATGTATCGAGAAAATTGACTCCAGCGGAGCAAAACTACTCGAACATAGAGCGGGAAGCACTGGCAATTGTCTTTGTGGTCACAAGATTGAAGCAATTCCTTCTTGGAAGACGATTTACCCTACAGACTGACCACAAACCACTCAAATATCTCTTTGCACCAGACGAGGAGATCCCGAAGACAGCATCAGCGAGAATCACAAGATGGGCAATAGCTCTAATGGGCTTCGACTATGAGTTGAAGTACACACCAGGGGAGCAGATACCCCATGCAGATGCTTTGAGCAGAATGGATTTTGACGAAGACGAATCCGACAACGATCGAGTGTGCTTCGCAATCAATAACATCTACTTCGCTCAGAGTGATTTGGAGATCCAAGCAGAAATCAAAACTGAACTTGGAACAAACAGACTTTTCCAGGACATAATGAAACGAATCAAAAGCAGCAATTGGAAACAATGTTCAGAAGCGGAAAAAGGATTCGAACAACAGAAAGATGCACTTACTCTACATAATGGAATCATCTTCAGAGGTGTTGTTCCTTTCATTCCACCCAAACTGAGACACTTGGTTTTGGCAAAAGCGCATGAGACACATCCCGGAAAGAATGCAACTGAGGCATCAGTCAGAATGATAGCATGGTGGCCTGGCATTACCCAAGACGTTCAACACTTTGTTAGTAAATGTAAGAATTGTCAATTGAACAGGCCTAGCCTGGGAAAAACAGTCTCTACGTGGCCAGAAGCCGACGTTTGGGAACGGCTCCACATGGACTGGGGTTATGTTAAGGACCAAGGCGATATATTAGTAATTGTTGACGCGGGTTCTGGTTGGATAGAAGCCTTCCCCGCGGGAAATAGAACATCAGAAACAGTTAAAATATATCTTAGTCAAATCTTTGCAAGATTCGGAATACCAAAAACTTTAGTTTCTGATAATGGCCCTGAATTTGTAAGCGGTGACCTTAAACAGTGGTGTGAATCACTGGGAATTAAGAAAATAGAATCACCCGTCTATCATCCAAGAGCTAATGGACTAGCTGAAAGAGCAGTTCAGACAGTGAAGCGGGCAATTCAAGCGTGGAGTCCCAACCTTAATGTGTCATTTGGAGCATTCCTGCAAAGGGCACTGATGACACATCGCAACACTTCAAAGATGAGGAGCAAAACTCCAGTTGAACTTTTGTTGGGACGCAGAGTGAGACTACCAGCAATAGCAGATTTCGACTTGTGCGAACCCATTCTATTCAAGGCCAACGAAAACACAAAGACAGTTCCTGCTACCTTCATCATCAGGAAGGGCTTGAACACATCTTTCATACAGCCCGAAAACTCAGCACGGACTATTCTAGTGAGCGACAACCAAATTGCGAGACTAGACGAGGACAATGTGAAAACTGAACCAGCAGTGGAGGAGACCATATCTCAATCAGAACCACAACCTCAGAACACAGATGTGGGACCTTCACATCAAGATGAAGCTTCTGCAGCCACATCATCTGCAGAGCACCAACAACCGGAAACCTCAGAGCCTTCACGAACATCAACCAGGAACAGAAAACAACCTGACAGATTTGGAGAACCTATACCCACAAACTTGCTTAAAAAAGGAGGGAGGATGTGATGGTTTCAATGAAACATCAAGAAACTTAGAAGTTTTATTAAAGTTTCAAAGAACGAAAGAAGAACTTACCTGACGAACTTTATTGCTGTGTCGATAAGTAATGGCTACAAAACTAAACTCAATTCTAATTTTGTTTTGGCGCTATCATTATCTTATTGACCTATCAATCATATGTCAGAAGTAAATTCTCCCACCAACAGAAACCTGATTCTAACATCCACTGACCTCCAACTAATGAACTCGATTGTACCCAAGCCATATATGATTCTCATGAAATGTTGATGAAAATAGAAAGTCACCTCCGGGATTCGGAGTTAAGATCTATTCACATGCCAATCATGTAAAATATTTTTAGCTAATCTAAATTTTCTCTGTATATTTTCGCATAGATAACCACTATAAATACAAGCTAATTTTTGTATATTTTCAGTTCAAAATTTAATTTAAAATTCAACTTATTGAATTCTTTGACCCGTGTTATCGACCACGACACAGATGAACTTCGAATATTAGAAAGAACTAAAAGAAACGTTCAACCATCACGAACTTTTTATGCAAATCAACACCTCTATTGACTTTTCACCGACTCTAGAACTCAACAGCAGCTAATCTGTTGAAATCAAATTTTTGCAGTGCGCGTACAACTTAAAAGAAATTTGTCCACATGTGAAATTTGTGAAAAACAGTACACCTTTTAATAAAGTTAGCTAGTAGTTATAGTTTGTAGCAATATTTTTGTGTTTTGTGCCCATTTGTGTACTATAGTACTGCTCTCGGTTTACCATTAAAGCTACGTATTGTATTACTAGAGATCTCGAGGTGAGGTGGTCGAAATATGATTTGACAATTATTGCCTGGGGGGTACCAGACTTACACGGTCTTGACTATACTTTTTGTCGCGCTATCGAATCATAGGAGCGCAATGTCGAGCCAGAGGACCGCTTAATTGAATCATAATCCCAATAATCCAATTTTAGAAAACACAGGTTTATGTGCCCACAAACTTGTTGTCTCTATAATTGGAAAAACTACAAATTTTCAAGTACATGCGTTTAGTACTGTAATTGTTACTAAACAAAGACCCATTAATAGACTTGACGTTGTTTAGAATAAAATTACTTTTCATGGGCCAAAAAATAATTGATGTAAAGTGAAAGCACTATAACGCTCTGATGCAATCTGGTTTCATCTTTGCAGTGCGCCGTCCTTTACTTTAATCAAGTCACAATTTTGTTTCTAATAGATCTTCAGCACAAACCAACCATTATTACAAGCGTTATTGTCTGAATTCCACGTTGTTCAATTCTTTCTTAGCAGCAATACATGTTTTCTGTGATCCTGCTGCGTAATTTTATCTACGTTTCTGCTTAATCCCATTACTTCCCACAATCAATTGCACGTAAAATACTCATTTTATCGACAACCCCTTAATTTTGCTCGTTCCGCTTCAATGTTTGAAATGAGGGGGAAAATGAGTCAAAACGCAACTGGAGTAAAATGCAGCTATTTTAAATTCAACCGGCAAGTTCCCCGGCCAAAAATTGTGATAAAAAGCATACATAGGCCTATTTGCCCAGGCCTATAATAAAAGCATATATTTGATCCGAGCATCATATAGCATTGCGTGCTCTTCAGCTTATAATGACAAAAATGTACAAGAAAACGATCACTAATCCAGGATGTTGCTCTCCTCCAAATTTAGGCGGCTTTGATCAGAAAATCAACGTTATCCTTCCTAAATAAGGCTAAAACTCGATTTTTCAATAAAAAATGACAGCTCTTCAAGTACTCAAATTAATTTAGGCACCAAAATAAGGAAATATGAAGACAATTCTTACTCACAGAAAAAAGTTTTCTAAGGAAGTGACAACAGGTACAAAGACAAATCCGTCAATATCATAAGGTGTCAAAAACCTTAGAGGCGAAGACATATCTACGTGGATAAGACATATCTAAGTCAGCATATTACAACTACGGGGATCGAAGAGGCCTTCCCTACAAAGAAGTAGAAGTTCTCCGCCACTGTCAGATTTCTGACCGAATAACCGTTCACAAATTTTCACTATGTTTCAAAATGAATGAAAAATTTGAAACCCAAAAAAAATTTTACCTAAAAATGTTACAGCATCGAAAGTCCACATAAAAAATGCTTCAAATGAATGATTATCCAGTGTTGATCAAAAATGACAAACCATTAAAAGCCCCACAGTTCCAGAAGTAGCACAGCTGAAATTTTTCTTACCCAAAGCAAAGCCCGTTTTGTTCAGAACAAGAAGAGAGAGTCAATTGCAACTCTAGAGCTACATGAAATTCACATTGGAGCATACGTGGGCTCTTGGGTTGGCATTGCATCTTGTGACAACTTCCTACTCCCACATTACTGTGCACCGGTAAACTGGAATTAGAGTGGACAGGAACTCAAAAAAAAGGATGGAGGAGTTACACAGATCTGGCCTTCTTTGAGTACAGATTCAACACACCAAAGAAGAAGAAACTACATTAGTAATTATCTCTGTTCACAATTTCAACTTCGACCGCTCCCTTGAAGAGGAAAGATTACTTTGACAAAACTCTTTTGCCAAGTTTTCCATATAGTTCCTTGAAAGCAACCAATGCAGTTCCAACTGCATTAAAACTTTCACTGAAGCTATCAACTTAGCTAAGCACGTTGAAAATCAAAATCACAAAAAGGAAGAATGTAGCTGTTCAATACAGTCTATCGGAACTTTAATTCAAGAGATCAAGACGTCAGCAACTGTTTTTTAAATACGTATCAAGGCAAAAGCACATCTAAATGGCCCGGCAAATCTAGCTATATTTGCTGGCAGGTATTTTGTCTGAGCTCAGATTGGTCACCGATACGTTTTCGAAACATGAAAATAATAAGCATAAAAAGAGCGCAATCGATTTAGTATATTAGTAGGCTCAACGAAAATTATGTTAAACGAACTTTTTCTGAGCTTTCTACGCATATTAGAAGTAGAATGGTTAAGAAATATGACGTAATAAACTTTCTCGCTGGATAGCGCATAGATTCGTCGCTTAGTTTAAATAGCGCTTTAAATCCTCGCTGCTCTTTTATTTACTCAGTAACATTCTCCGGCCTGGAAGAAAGTGTTGGGAGGATCGGTACAAGCTTAACGAGTGGGCGGACGAGCGATCCGGATGACGTGCGTAAGACGGCGGAGCGGGCGACGCTGACGGAGCCGTACCGAAGTTCTTCAATCCGAGCAGTTGGATAGTAACCCCTAGGGTTGCTTTCTTCAACGATCCAAACTAAATCACCGACCTTGAGGTGCTGCTCGGCAGGCGTCTGCCACTTAGATCTACGGTTCAGCGCAGGTACATACTCTTTAAGCCAACGTGCCCAAATTGCATGGGCGTAGGACTGTGCACGGGCGTACCGCTTACGATGATCAAACTCGTCGACGCCAACGATAGACGGAATTCCGGTTGCTTGGTTACCGAGTAGAAAATGGTTAGGTGTTATTGCGCCTAGGTCGGACGGGTCGGCGCTTACGGGCGTTAAAGGACGTGAGTTCAGTGCGTATTCGACCAGACAAAAAGTAGTGTTCAAAACCTCATCTGTGAGGCGACGCGTACCGAGGATAGTGTACAGTACTCTTTTAAAACTACGAACTAACCTCTCCCAGATGCCACCTTGGTGTGGCGCACTGGGTGGATTGAACCTCCACTTAATGCCCTTATTGGCAAGTTTTGCAGCGATGTTAAGCGTATTCCATTTTTCCACACATTCACGGAGCTCTTTCTCCGCTCCAATGAAGTTCGTACCATTATCTGACCAAATCATAGCAGGAGCACCCCGACGGGAGACGAACCGCTCCACTCCCATTACACAGGAACTAGTGTCCATGGACGGGACAACTTCAACATGGACAGCAAGAGTAGTGAGACAAGTGAAAAAAAATCCCCACCTCTTCTCGGTAGTCCGACGAACTGTGACGTAGAACGGGCCGAAGTAATCAACCCCGGTGTTGGTAAAGGGAGGAGACTGGTATGCGAGTCTCTCCTTTGGGAGGTCTGCCATGATAGGTTGAATGGTTGCTGCACGGAACTTTCTACACAAGACGCAGTTTGATTTGATGGAACGCAGTGTGGAACGCAGTTTTAGGATGGCGTAACGTTCCTGTACCTTTGACCTTAAGTAATTGATGCCCTGATGATGGTTCTTCAAATGAGTATGCCGCAGAAACAGTTTAACAAAAGTATGACGCGCATCCAGCACGATAGGATGCTTAGTGTCAAAGTTAATTTCCCCTAGCTGTCGAAGTCGACCAGAAGAACGGATGAGACCATGAGGCCCAATAAACGGAGTGAACTGAGCAATGCGGCTGCTCTTCTTAACGGATTTGTTGTCAAGAAGATCCTTTCTTTCAGTATTAAAGGACTCTCCCTGAACCAAGTACTGGAGATGACGCTCGGCTTCGTCAAGCTCAACAGGGTCGGCTATGCTGTCGTCTACGTTACGGCAACTTTCATGAGATGGTAAAAGACGGAGCACATATGCGGTGACACGAAGTAATTTTTGATAAGAACTAAACTTATCAAACGCGATTAGATTAATGCTTTGTTCCTTAGGGGGCTTGTTTACGGATGCGGCTAGAGATGAGATGGAGTCATCATCTTGTTCCTTAGTTACAACGCCGAGCTTGATGTTATCAACGACGTCAGTATTTGGTACAAAAGGGAATTGCTTAGTTCTCAAGAAGTCAGGGCCCCTCACCCAGCTACTTAATTGCAAAACTTCAGCGGACATGCCACGCGTGCCAGCATCGGCCGGATTATCACAAGTGGCGACGTGGTTCCATTGGTCAACGCTGGTGTTCTCCAGGATTTCACTAACACGATTTGCAATGAAGATGGGGTGTTTGTTTGTTGAGTTTATCCACTGCAAGACGATGGTACTATCTGTCCACATAAAGACTTTGTCCACAGTAACCGTTAATGCTCGACAGATTTCCCTTTTTAAACGCGCAGCGAGGAGAGCGGCTTGTAGTTCCAGCTTAAGAACTGTCATTACCTTCATAGGTGCAACGCGGGCCTCGCCCAGGACAAACGACAGCTCTGTTATAATCTCCCCGGAGTTGCAAGTTACTTGAGCCCTAAGGAAACCTACTGCACTGAATACGTCTTGCGAGCTATCACCAAACATGTGGAGTTCAAGATGTTGGAATGGTCCTGAAAAGTAACTTCTCGGTATAGTGATCTCAGCTAACCGCGGCAGTTCAATACACCAGGCAAGGAATCTATCAACTGTGTCTTTAGGTAACTCGTCATCCCAACTTTGTCCATTGACACGCCAAATGTCTTTCAAGATTAACCAAGCACCAAGAGTGAAAGGTGCGACAAGACCAATTGGGTCGTAGACCTTTGACACAAGACTTAAGACCAAGCGCTGTGTTAAACTTTTCGTGATGATGCTGTTAGTACCCCTACTCACAACCAGAGTATCGTTGTTGTGATCCCACTTAAGCGCAAGCACGTGCATTGATTCCTACTTTGATGAAACGATGACCTTCGGTTCAGTGGACTGAGCAGACCCATCAATTCGGTCAGCCAGATCTGGTACATTGCTTACAAACTTAGTAAGCTTGAACCCACCTAGATGGAGAAGATGTACCAATTCCTTCGACCTAATGAGGGCCCTCTCGGGGGATTCCACTGAGTCCAAGTAGTCGTCCATGTAGAAGTTCTCAAGGACGGCTTTCGCAGCTTCTGGGTACTCCTTAGCATTATCGCGTGCCGTGCGCTGAAGTGCGTAGTTGGCGCAGGAGGGCGAATCTTTTGCCCCAAATATGTGGCGCGTATACTGGTGTACCACAACATTTGATGTGGGGTCCTCCCGCCACAAAAAGCGCAATGATGGTTGATCACATGGTAACACTCCAACCTGAAGGAACATTCCCTCGATGTCAGCGGATACAGCAAATGGATGCTGTCTAAACCGTAGGAGTACATAGATTAGGTTTTGCAGTAAGTCAGGTCCGGTGAGTAATGACTTATTAAGAGATGCGCCATGGAATTTAGCTGATCCGTTTAGTACCCTACGAACCTTGCCCGGCTTGTTCGGGTTAACAACCGGATGGTGTGGTAGGTACCACTCTCGTTCCGAGCGACTTTCCACCTTATGAGCATCTTTGACCCTTACTACGTAGCCTTTGTCTAAGTCCTCTTTGATGGTATTCGAGTACTTTTCCCTTAATGTCTGATCTTTCGTGAGCCGCTTTTCCAAAGACTTTAATTGAACAAGCGCTGAGAAATAATTGTTGGGCAGTTCGATGTTATCTTCAGACCATAGCATTCCGACATCGTACCTTTTTCCATTATGCACGGTGGTGTTTTCAAGAATTTCATGCGCACGTGCATCCGAGGGGGATCGTGGGTCTACTTGCTTAAGTGCGCCGTACGACTCCATGTCGTACCAAGATTTTACCTGACTAGCGAGTTCAAAATCCTGCTCCATATTAGCTTTGAAACAAGTCGAGACTAAACCTGAAGAAGACGGTAGAGGGCCGCTTAGAACCCAACCTATGGGCAAGCGAACAACGAAGGGCGAGGACTTCTCGTCGGCAGCGAAGTACTCTAACGGGCGGATGGCATGATACACATCCTGTCCAAGTATCATCTCGATGTTTCCATAGCAATATGTAACTTGGTTTAGAACTGCTAGGTGCGGGTATGTTTCCTGAAGTGCTTTAATGTTAATGACATCGGCACCTACATTCAAATTTTGCTTTACGTAAGGGCTGACTTTAAATGGTTCAAATGCTTGGTTGTCGCGTGGTGTTACAATTAGTTCAACTAACTTAGTGTCTACGACCTCCTCGGTATTTATACCCTTGACTGTTAATTTCAATGCTGTATCGTGCAAACCAAGTCTATTTGCAAGATCATTGGACACCCAAGAGTTACTGCAAGCGGTATCACACAAAACTAAAGCCGTGGTATCTTTACCGGAGGAGCTCTTCAACTGTAATTCAGTCACCTGAAGGAGGCCTTTCACATTACTCACAGATGACAAAGTAGTGGTCTTACTCGATGATTGGACACTAGGAAGTTTACTTTGATTTGCGCCAGCATTAGAATTAATGTTGTTGTTGTTTGAAGGGGATTTTGGTGGATACACCCTCTGAGCTCCATAAAGAAGTGTGTTATGGGAGCTGTTGCAACCGTCCTTCCTGCCTTTCCTGGGGTTTGGGCATTGCCTGAACATATGCTTTTCTCTCAAACATGAGAAACACAGTTTTGCTTCAGCCACTACCTTTGCTCGCTGAGTGGGAGACTTTTCTTTAAATACTCTACACTCCCAGATGCGGTGGATACCTTTACACACAATGCAGCGAGGGGTTGCAGGCGTTGCCGATGTTGAGGCTGGTCTCTGAGTGCCCTTAGTTTGTGTATTAGCAGCAAAAGTTCTTGAGGCAACTTTGGTCTTTACTACTGAGTTGGTGTTATCCTCAGTTCTTGCCTTCGATGAAGTTTGTTTCATTAAATCATGTGCCTCGGCCTTCTCCTTCAACCAATCGTTGAAGTCAAGGAGTGTTGGCTTAACCCAATGTTTCTTCACTGTGAAGAGTGACCAGGATTCTTTCAGATTGGGCGGCAATTTTTGCACAGCCGTGTTGAGAAGTGAGGCGCTCTTAAGGTCTGCGTCATATGAAAGTGATTTAAAGACCCCAACAAGACTTGAAATTGTTGCAGAATGGTTTATGATGTTATCACTATTGTGCATCTTTAGTGGTGGAAAAGAGCTGAGTTTTTCTAAGTGTGCACTGACTACTGCCTGTGGTTGGCCAAATTTACGTTCGAGTGTCTTAAGTGCATCCTTATACATTACACCACAGTATGCGAACTCAGCGATGGCGGTTTTAGCTTTTCCAGTTACAAGAGTTTTTAAGTATGTTAACTTGACATCATCAGTCAAGGACTGTGCGTCTATGGCGCTTTTAAATTGTCCGAACCATTCGTGCCACTGCAGGGGATCACCATTGTAATGTGACAACTTCCACTCGGGCAGTGGATCGTTCTTCTTACAAGTAATTGCGTCCGCCAACTGCTTTATCAAATCCGCAGAGTCCAAAGAAGGAGCCGAAGGTGTGGGATGCGGCGGGCCACCCCAACACAACGGGTTCGGAACGGTAGCTCCATACGTTGGCGGAATGATCGGAGTGACAAAGGTGGGGGCGGTACCTGTGGAAGAACTAAATGGATTCGCTTGCATGAAGTCTGATGTTACGTAATTTTGAGCGCCTGCTGCTGCTTGTGCATGAGGGGAGCGGTGCGATGTAGATATATGAGGGTTGATTAACGGGGCCGGTTGTACGGTGTATAAATTTGCAGATGTACGTACAAGTGGCAATGCATTAGGTGGGACTGCTGCCGGAAAACGCCAGACATTTGAATCTGGAGGAACAGGAGGTGCGTGGGTTATGGGCACAAAGTTTTGGGGCTGAAAACTCTTTTGTGGAGGTGGTGGATGATTTAATTGAGGTACGAAATTGTTTGCGGAGGAAATGAATGGTGCAGGCGGAGAATGGGGTAACAGAATGACATTATTCGCCACGGGGTTAGTGGCTTGTAGTGGGAGTGCTTGTGGCGGGGAAGGAGGAAAGCGGAATGCTGGTGGGATTAACGGAAAATGCGGTGGTGCGGGGTTTAGAACGGGGGATGGAGGGGCTGGTACATTTATGTGTGCTTGTTGCGGATTAAGTGCTAGCGGAGCATTAACAAGTGTGTTTAAAGGTAGTGAACGCGAAGGGCTGACTAAATTCAATTGTCCCGGCATGCTCGACCTGCGAGGGAATTGATGATCTAACTGTAAACCATCGAAGTGCATTGTTGCTTGAGACAGTTGTCGGGCTGTGTTTGGGGCGTTTAGGTGAGTTGGCATACCAAAGTTTATTGGTGGTGATGGAGGCGTATATTGAGGCTGTCGCTACTCTTGCATGATGTTGTTTGCAACATGTGCATCATTGGTTTCATTGGTTCTACTACTTGGTTCATGGACAGGGAAGTTGATGTTGGCCTCAACTTGACCATGTGTATTGAGATTGAAGTGTGAGTTTGGAAGTTGAGCTGAAGAAGGTCGTTGGACAATTGCTTGGTTGGATTGGGCGATGGAACCAGAAAAGTGCAAACTCAGTTAGTTTGCAACATCTGCCATGTTCCCGGCCAGTGACGAATTAATCCAATCTTGAACAAGTTTCTTGCTCTTGACTGAACTTCTTTCCGTAAAGAGCCCACTCATTTTGCCTGTACCAGACCCGTCTGCTGATGATTTTGTCATCAACTCAATTTCCTCAAGTGATGCAGCAGCTACTTCCTTGCGATGATCCTCCTCAAGCTGCTCAATTTCCAATTCCCGCAATTTCGTTTGTTTTTCAATTTCGAGACGCTGTCTAGCAATGCGAAGCTTTGCTTCATGTTGTTTCTCAAGTTCCTCCCTTTTGAGTCTTGATAGTTCTAAGTCTCGTTAACGCTGACTTGATCTTTTTGAGGAAGTCATATGTGAACTTGATTTTGAATGGTAAGAGGTATACTGATCTTCTGTCTCTTTGTCATGGACCGAATTGATATACCCTCGAGCAGCAGCAATGAACTCATCAGTTTTCTTTGTTACAGTCTCTAACCATTTTTCAAGGTTCTTACAGGCAGCATGTGGATTTTCAGTCTTTTGTGCCAGATCAAAGAGCTCTTCATTTTTATCAACTAGTCTAATAAAAGCGTCTTTGCACTTCACAAGCAGACGTTCGATCTTAACTTTCCTGTCTTGCTTATCAACAGCATTGTTAATTTCACCATAGATGTTATTAAGTTCAGCCTCTAATTTTGCCCTCGCACTATAAAGTTTGTTGAATTTGTCCTGCAAAGTTGTCATGATCTTAAGAAAAACAGTAACCACAAGTTTAATTTGGTACTAATATAAAGTACACACACATGCAACAGCACAACACAAAGGGGTTATACCGAACCCTAGTGTGACGGTTTGGCTAGCAAACCGCCAAAGAGCAAAGATGTTCGTCGAGTACAATAGTACCCGGCGAAAGAAAGAACGGTGCGCAGGAAGCGCAAAAAGGGGCAGAACGGGAGACCGGACGGACGGGAAAAGACGCCGAACGAGTAACGCACGACGCAAAGGGACACCGGACGGACAAACGGGAGCGTCGGGCGAAAAGCGCGCGACGAAGCGGGAAAATGGCACGGGCGGGGCGGAAACGTCGGGCGGATGGCGCGCGACGAAACGGGAAAACGGCACGGAAGGGGCGGAAACGTCGGGCTGATGGCGCGCGACGAAACGGGAAAACTGGCACGGGCGAGGGCGGAAACGTCGGGCGGATGGCGCGCGACGAAACGGGAAAACTGGCACGGGCGGGGCAGAAACCACAAGCGAGGAGGCGGGAAGATCGATGCTAACAGACCACAGCAACAAACTCAACCAAACAAGCTAGCCGTAACTCCAGAATAAACTTAAGTCACACCCTAGAAAGAAGGAGAGGGGCTACTGACAGGTAAACTAGCACAAAACATTATGGGGGCTTTATCAACGGCATCAAAACATCAAACATGAAACAATTTACGGCAACGGTGTAGTATAACCAAAAGTCGAAAAGGTCAGGAACTTTACTAGCCGTAACTCCAGGACAAACTTAAGTCACACCCTAGCAAACCACCCTACCCAGACAACAGACGTGCATACTACAAAAATTAATAAAGCTACAACAAATTGCTAGCAAACCAGTGTGGTGAAAGTCACGAAACAAACCAGCCGTAACTCCAGAATGAACTTAAGTCACACCCTAGCAAGGAATGAGACTACACAACAAACCAGCATACTAGCAGAAAAATTTTACTACAGCAGAAACTCAACATACTACATCATACAACAGATAATCGGGGGATAGAAGGAAACAAAGTGACACGGAAACAAAAGGACGGAAGCGGAAAATGAAACAAGATAACCTGCGGAAAACGGACGGTAGTGAAAAACTCGAAGAATGGGGAGAGCGAAACGTTTAGCAAAGCGCTATCCGAGAGAACCAACCACAAACTAACCCGTAACACGTGAGTTAACTAAGTCACACCGCCAGTCAGCGGGTAGACTCCCACAACAGCGCAAGATTAAGTGACATTCAGGTTATCAAAGGCTTGTGTGAGTTCCACCTCCTCGAACGCATGACGGGTGCGAAGCGTTTTACGACGGCGCTTTGAAAGTTTCTTCGGTCGGGAGCGTGTTATCAAGGACCGGAGGTTGTTCTTATGAGCTAAGACTATAGTGAGTGTTTTCAGCTCAAGCGCAGGCCTTTGGTGTAATGCTCTGTACTCTTTAAGTAAACTAAGATCTTTCTGTTTATGTTTAGACACAATGTCTTTCACTAAATGGATGGTAACTAGAGTACTACGCTTGAGCTGATTGTAAATATCAGGAGTTCCCTCTCTGGGGCAATACACTATAGCTTCTATGCGCTCCTGATACTTTTCAAGCACTTCAATAAGCTGCGGAGGTGTTAAAGGCCTATTGTTGTTACTGCGATGACGGGACAATGAATTGTTCACCACATCATGCCATATAACTAGCCTCTTTTTTTCACGGAAGAAGTGGCTCAATTGAAATTGCGCGGTTTTTCGGACTTTCAAAGCATTAGGATTAAAACTCAGACCCGTTAATGCGTAAATTCTTTTTTTATAATGGTCTTGTAACGCTTGAGGCAAAGTTTTTATGGCGTGATGAAGTGAACTTGCAGCTAATATGAAAACCATATAATGTTTTTACAACATAATTGATTTGAGCTTTGCTCAAACTCCGAACCTTGACGTTAAATGCACGATTTTCACGAGTTACCAAGAATAAGCGCTTATTTGTAAAAAAAAAATCAGTTACCTGATTTTTTTTGTTAAGTTTGAAAAAATTTGACCAAACTTGTTTTTTTTTGTACAACGTTTTAATCTATCTAACTACTATATAAGTATATAAGTATGCTAGAATGATCGGAAAGATTTTTTTCCAATTTTTTTCAAATCTGGTCAATTTTTTCAAACTTTTTTGTTTTTCGCTTCGCTTAAAGTGTAATAGACTGTACCCAAGTACCAACCTTCACCCCGATTTGGTCAATTCTTAATTTTGACCAAAAATTTTCGAAAGTGATGTTTTTTAACAACAAATTATAAGGGGTAGGCTAACGGTGACCAGGGGTAATAACAAAAATACCGGATTATAGGGAAGGAAACCGAAAAAAAATTGAGGGGGGGTCACTAGATTTGCCGGTTTATATAATATTAGTTTACTGCTCCAAATTATCAAAAATCACGTTCAAGTTGTTCGGATAGTTCTTACAGTTTTTTTGTTGATTTGTCCCCGATTGTTGCTCAGTTGTACGCTATTTAGGAGCCAATCAAAGTGTATCTTGTTCCATGAGTCTGAGCGACCGACCATGCGCTGTAACCCCATCGCAAGCTGAAACTTTTGTGCATACTAGCATCCACTTCTTGGAAGCCGATGAAGACCAATTTTGGTGCCACTTCCAGATTTTTAAAGTCCTCATCTCTTGGCAAAGCTCTTTCGTCCAAGACACCTTTACTGCAGTTTCCAGCGTTCCAGGTTAAAGGCAGAACACGTATTTCCGTGCCGTCGTCCTGTTTAGGTTCTGTCATATCCAAATAAAAATAATAGCAGTTATACCAATTGTTAACGCGTGTTCCATCCTCGCCAATATGCAAAATAACCTCTTTTGTTTGCAAGCTGTTTAAATGAAATGCAAAGACGGGGAACAGATTGTTTGGTATTAAATGAAATGCAAAGACGGGGAACAGTGTTTTGGGCATATTACGGTGATTATACCAACTCCCTTATTACCAACACAGCAACGCATAGCACTACAATACTTTCATTTTGCTTTGCGTCTATTTAATGACTCAATTGAGGAATCAATGAATCACATCAATTAGGCTATAGAATTAGGCTAAAGAAGGCTAAAGCCGGTCGCGGCATCAAAAATGTAGCTGTTCAATACAGTCTATCGGAACTTTAATTCAAAAGATCAAGACGTCAGCAACTGTTTTTTAAATACGTATCAAGGCAAAAGCACATCTAAATGGCCCGGCAAATCTAGCTATATTTGCTGGCAGTTATTTTGTCTGAGCTCAGATTGGTCACCGATACGTTTTCGAAACATAAAAATATTAAGCCTAATAAGAGCGCAATCGATTTAGTATATTAGTAGGCTCAACGAAAATTATGTTAAACGAACTTTTTCTGAGCTTTCTACGCATATTAGAAGTAGAATGGTTAAGAAATATGACGTAATAAACTTTCTCGCTGGATAGCGCATAGATTCGTCGCTTAGTTTAAATAGTGCTTTAAATCCTCGCTGCTCTTTTATTTACTCAGTAACAAAGAAGGTTTCCTGATTACAGTTTATCCCCAAAAATATATGCGTTACGTTATATCAAGAACAACCTCTTCAATATCATTCTGTAATTTGCTACTCATAGACTAAGTTTTGTGTAATTAAGCCTAAGCAAGAAATCGCCTACAGAAATCGGAAAAACTTCAACTCCGAAGTTTATATAAAAGCTCTCTTAAAATGTGTAAAGAACAATAATCCAGCAGATGTAGAAACAATCATACAGCAGTGCTTGTAACAATTATATAGCAGAAACGAAACCGACGAAAAACTCTCTTAATCTGCATAAAGGTAGGTTCCTGTTAGCTCACAGATGGCATTTAATTGGCGGCAAAATATTGAATATGAAGAGAAAAAGAAGAAGGTCAAAAAGTTTTCCTCGAAAAACTTACTTTTTTCAGATCTCTTGTCAAAGGAGTGCTACGTATATCAGAATTACACTTAAAAGCTATTCCAGCAATCTACAGTTTCCATCATTGAAATCCCGTTTGGGCGAAGAGGATAGTCAGCTGCCAAGATGCAAAAGCAAAGAAGCTTTCGCCTCTGATACAAACAATTTCTTCATCAAAGAAATTAAGCATATAATCGCTTCAAATGGGCAAACTTCGTCTCTTAAAAACACTGCTTACCATGGAGAATTTGAACAGTTAGTTTTGAGTGAATTAAGTAAAATAATTTCACATTTCTAAACAAGTACTGTTGCGCTCGTCAGAGTCCCTATGCGCATCGTGAGCGTCATTCCTGGTTCTTACTTATCTGTGTGGTTTAAAGTTATGGAGACTTCTTTAGAGAATTGAGTTTTACGAGACTCCTTGGATTAGCAGTTGCAAAATAATACAAAATATTATTACAAAAAAACTCCATTGTCCTGATTCTGCAAAGTAACGCTCTATATCGAATCTGAGCTTCCCTAAAAGTCACTGGACAAGGACCTTGAGCCAAAGAGTGAACTTTGAGCCAAAAAAAATTTGTGGCCTGTAATCTTTAACTATTTATGGACTCAAATTATGAAAAAAAACTTTTGGTTTTGTAATTCAGACGATAGACGCTATTTTTCCAAACAAATTCGTTCATTCTGTGCAAGTTGGTTTTATTTCAAAAAAATAATCTATTCTATCGGATTTTCTTTTCCGAAAAGATCTTTAATTGAATTGGTGGGAGTATTGATTCTCAATAGGCTTAAATTTTGAAATTCGCTTGATTATGGGTTGTCTAATGTTGTTCTTCAAAAACAAATTGCATAATGACCTGTGCACGCTGTTTGTGTTTTTCTTATCACATGGCAACACCAACCTTGAATTTATTAAACAGTTGCAGTGGTTACCGGTTCAAAATTTATTTCTTCGATCATTGCCCGGTTCATTTTTGCCAGAGAGTTCCAGACTATCTGAATGCGCTTATATAGCGAAATGTATTTCTCCCGATGGGAAGAAAACTTGCCGAAATAGATCAGTCATTTTGCAATTCCTCGCGAATTGAATCGAAAACTTTTTGAAAAGAAATTAAAACTGAATGAAAATTCGACCAGGAAAATCTAAATTTTTTCTCTGAAAAATCTTTTGTACGGCACTTTTGCGTGTACTAATGGTGCTTCAACCAGTAAGCAAAAGAAAAATGAGTTGTTGGAGAATAATTGCCTAATAAATAAGTTGTGCAATAATTTTTTATATTTAAAAATCAATTTCATATTTTTGCGGATATCCAAGTCAAACTTGTTTCCATAATTGACAAAAAATGAGGTCCAAATCGTTTTGGTTACTTGTTTGCTTATTAAATTGGCTTATTCCATTTAATAAAAAAAAATTAAACACAAAATTGATGAGAAGATGGAAATTTTTTGTAAGTGATTCTTTATTGCAAAATTTTTTGATTAGAATTTACCTTTCGCTTTTGTGGACGCTACTACGTTTGCTGACGTACTACATTACTGAAGCGCAATTATGCCTATTACAGCTGCGCTAAAAAATTCTGTTTTTTGTTCAATATATTTCTAAACCAATCTGATAATTTCAACTGAAATAAGCATAAAAATTTTGATCAAGCCACAATGAAATAGTGAAATTTCAAATTTCATAATATATCCAGGCAAGAAAATTGCACCAAGTTTTATGCAAATAAAATATACCTCAATCTATATCAATCATACAAGATTGCTTAAAAGTATGCTCTGGTTAAAATCCCTTCGGCTAGCATTTAATTTACAACTATTTGCTTTTCGTCTTTTTGGCGTTCCTAAAATCAGTTTTTTATTCCTCACAAAATGGTCAATCCGAGAAACTAATCAAAACAGATCTAAATAAACTCAGCCTAACAAATCGAGAAAAGTTGGCCGAAATGAAGATATTTCGGGGATCTGTGGTAGCTGGTAATAGTTGGCCACTTCAATGTATAGTAAAATGTTTCTTCCGATTTAGTGTCTCAAATTGCCTCGGATTTACTGTCTTTGGATCTACTGTCCCAGCCCAGTTTTATGACGCCCAATTGATTTAACGAAGATTCTATTCCTATCGATAGCCGCCTTTGGAGATATTGCCTCCAAAAATGTTAAGGATTTCGAATCTCGTTAGCTCAACAATTACTCCTCGTATTCTTTGAACTAACCTTTTAAGTTTGCTGAAGAGAGACGACCGATGTCATAAAGCAGCGATTCTTTCACTAATTGCACCAGTCTATCATGGCCTTGAGAATTGTGATGCGAAAAGAAATTGAAAGTATCGATTAAAAATGAAGCCTTTTCTCTATTATCGGAACAACCCAGGTAAAAAATCCTCCATTCGCAAAACTTGTCCCAATCAAGTAAGAATTTAGCTAGGCTTTTCTCCGTGTTGCTTTCATGAGAGCAGTCATTAAGAACAATCTTAACTTTATCTGAGTCCGATTTCAGTTTTTGCGTATAGTTTTGTATCAAAACGGTAAAAACTTGTTGAACGTGCTCAGTAAGACTATCGTGCTCGACTTGGTTTTCACCCACTAGTTCTTCGAATAGATTGCTAAGCTGAGAAAGTTCCATTTGGCTATTAAATCGGTAATAATTTGTTTGACCTGGACTTTGAAATACAATTTTGAGTTTTGGTAGTAAATAAGAAGCGCATAACTGGTTCAGTCGCAATGTCCTACTTTGTTTGTGCCTTCTTGAATTATCAATGTGGCGTTTTATCTCGCCAAATTTTTCAATTTTGGATATGTTGATTATCACAAATGCTTGTATTCCTTCGATAAATCGTTCAACTTTGTTTCCGTCCAGTTCGGAATTGGACTGGACGCCACAAATGAGGAGTGAAAGATGGCGAAATATAAGTGAGAAAAGAGTGATGAAAACGAGTAATACTTTGAGTTGGTCATCAAAGCATCTCTGAAGCGACTTGTATCTGGAATAAGGAACTTCTGTTATCAAGGCAACCTTTTTCCCACTGAAATGTAGCTGGGTACCGAATTCCATTTTAGCTGTACTCTATGTGTAGAGAACACGTTTCTAGTAATGTAAATTCAGTAAGATAATGTTAAGTTCAGTCTCTTTTATCGGAGAGTTACTGTTTTACACGTGTTATTTGGACGAAGTCAAGTTCCCACTTTTTTGGCGGGAAGAGTTTCAAGTTTTGTAATATTGGCTTTGGCCTTCTTGAATTGATGCATCATCAACAGGCTCCGGGGAGAGGAAACCCATAAATTAAACCAAAGAAGGGGAGAATGATGTAACCAAGAGACCAGAGGGTAGCTCGCGTTGCGTAGATTTCCGTTCCGAGAAAAAAGTGAGCAAAAAAACGGCTAATCAGCCAAAACACGTGCGAGACCGGCAACGGGGCGGACGTACGTACCGTAAGCCGTTTTTACCTTGACAATGCGTACAGATCCATCTTTTCCAGGCGACGTTTCCACAATTCGTCCCAGAGGCCATATCCCACGCGGAGTGAGGTCTTTGAGGATCCACACCAGGTCATTGACTTTCAACGAATCACCCTGTTCGGACCATTTGCTTCGCTTCGTTAAAGTGGGAAGGTACTCTTTAACTAGGCGTCTCCAGACGTGGTTCATAAGCTGCTGCACGTTTTTCCGCGACTTGCAGGATGCTGGCATGGTTGATGAAAAGTCTCCTGGTGGCAGTGAATTGTAAGGTCTCTGCACCAGAAAATGATTTGGAGTGATGGGTTCTTCATTGTCTGGTACGTCAGCCACATGTGTAAGCGTTCGAGAGTTCAGCATGCTTTCGGTCTCAACCATGATGGTGTGGAAGACATCTGATGTAAGCCTCTTGCTCCCTAGAATGATCAAAATGATCCGTTTAGCATTTTGGATCAACCGTTCCCACGCACCACCAAAATGTGGTCCATATGGTGGGTTAAATTTCCAAACTGTGTTCTTTATAAGCAGTTCAGAGGCAATGCGTTGATTGTCGAGACTACGGACGCATCGCTTCAATTCTTCGTTTGCACCGACAAATGTTTTGCCGTTGTCACTCAGAATAAGTTTTGCTTGACACCTTCGTGATGCAAAACGTCGGAGGGCGTTGAGAAAAGTGTCCGTGTTTAAATCAGGGGATGAATCAAGATGTGCGGCACGTGTGACCATGCATGTGAAAATGAGGTCGTAATAATTGGTGAGTTTGTCTTTGGTGTCTTCGATATAGAAAGGTCCGAAGAAATCAATCCTGTATTAGCAAATGGGAATTGCGAGAGAGTATCAGGAAACGTGCACACTGGTAGTGACGCCATTAACGGCTGGATATTTTGGGCATCAAAACGGCGGCACAAAAAACATCAAAATCGGATGCTTAACAATGTTTTCCTGAGGCCGATAACGACGTATCTCTGTTGAACAAAAGCTTTGACAGCCTCGGTACCTTGGTGTATACAAATTCGATGCGCATGCTCAAGATACAGGCGTGTTATTGAGTCTTTGTCATGAAGAATTATTGATAATTTAGCTAATTGTAACTCTTCAGGAGCAAATTGTAGTCGGCCTTGTGATCTAAGTATTCCCTTTTCGTCTAAGTACGGATTTAAAGATCGAATCTTGCATTTAGAGTCTAGTTTACGTCCTCTTCTTAGCGAGTGAATAGCTGAATGGAAATCTTTTTCCTGTGAAATTCGAATTAAGTGACTGTGTGCTTGGTTGATGTCGTCTGCACTGTACTGCTCTTTGTTATTTCGTTCTTTTTTAATTCTGAAGAGCAGGTTGTAAATAGTTGCGAGTGTTAACAGAAGTTTTGTCCAAGATCGAAAACGGGTTGGGTCAATGACTGGTTCATTCGGTTTTGATGTACTTGTTGTGTGAACAGAAACTATTTTGTGTGCGGAGTTCCAGTCGGAGTAATGTTTCTTTAGGAAATCAGGAGCCTGTAACCATTTAGAACATAATTCTTCTGGTTCTAGGCCACGTGTTCCATGGTCTGCAGGATTTTGATTTGTTGGTATATAATGCCATTGATTGGACATTGAAGATTCGTGTATTTCTCGGATTCTGTTGGCGACAAACAGTTTCTGTTTCTTCTTAGAAACAATCCAATCAAGAACAACTCGACTGTCTGTCCAAAAATGTGTATCGTGTATCTTCAGTGTTGTCTCTTTTTGAACTGTTTTCAGTAGTCGTATCCCAATTATTGCGGCCTCAAGCTCAAGTTTTGGAACGCTCAACGATTTCAAAGGAGTTACTTTGCTTTTACTGATTATGAAGCTGGTTTCTGTTTGTTTGGTTTTATTGTCATAACTCCGTAGATAAGTTATTGCTGCCATAGCACAAGTGGACCCATCAACAAAGACGTGCAATTGATGTTCAATTTCATGTGAACTAGCAAGAAAATTGAGTGCTCGCGAGTGTTCAATGGGGGGTGATCCGAAATAGCTGTTTAGTATTTTTTGCAATGGTTTATGTAATTTCTCGGGTAGCGGTTTGTCCCATTTTAAACCGAGTTGCCAAATTTGTTGCATTACAATCTTGAAGCGTATAGTCACTGGTGACGCAATACCAAAATTGGGTCGAAAATTGACGCAACAAGACTGAAAAGTTTTCTTTGGGTATACATTGCTGCATTCTTTGGAAATTCTTCCAATGGTTTTATGAAGAATTTATGATCAACGAAATTCCATTTTTGTCCTAATACGCGAGTGATATCTTTTGACTCGTCTAAGTCTTCACTTGGAATTTGTTCCAGCACTTCAGGACAATTAGATAAGAACTTGGTCAATTTGAAGCCTCCCCGTTGGAGGCATTCTTTGACTTGCATTACAGTGTCTTTCGCTTCAGTGATAGTGGACAGCGAATGAACGTAGTCGTCCATGTAAAATTGTTTCGTTATTGCCGTAAAAGCTTTGGGAAAATTTTCGGCATTTTCTTTAGCACATTGATTTAGGACAAAGATGGCCATTGAAGGCGAACAAGTTGCCCCAAAAATCAAGCGAGTGTACTGATATTGCATTATACAATTGTTTTTCGACCAGAGAAACCTAAGTGCTGATTGACCTTCTTGTTTGACAGCAATTTGCATGAGCATACTTTCAATATCTGCCAGTATTGCAACTGGATGCTCACGAAAACGTATCAGTATGCCCAGTAAGCTGTTCAAGAGATCTGGTCCTGTTAGGAGGTTGCTGTTCAATGACTGTCCTCGATACTTTGAAGCGGCATTTGCCACCCGTCGAATTTTTCCCGGTTTGTTCGGATTTTGAACAGGATGATGAGGCAGGTACCATATTTTCTCAGGTTCAGGTTCTGTCATTTCGACTGGTTTTATGTAATTTTTGATTAAGTCTGTTGAAAGCGTTTGATCGTATTTTTCCTTCAGCGTTGGATTATTACCTAGTCTTTTCTCCAAGCACTTCAGCTGATTAAGAGCACAGTAATAATTGTTCTCCAAAAGGCAAGGCGTTTTCCAGGGAAAACCAATTTCATATCGCTCATAGAGTTATGTCGGATAGTTTTCCGAAAAACTTTTAAGGCATCATTGTCTTCATCTGAAAGAACAGAACAGTTTTGTTGGGTTCCTTCACTTTCAATTTTCCAGAATTGCTCAACTAATTCGCTTAGACGTGGTTCTTCCGTCTGCTGTCTTGAGACATGATAAATGAATGGTTTGGTTGTTGTTGAATGATTGTTAAATGTCGATTCTGAAGGATTGAGAGAAGTTTCATACTCCCCAGCTAATGTCCATCCGAGTTTTGTTTTCACACCAAACGGTTGATTTACGTTTCCGGGTATTACTTCGATTGGATGAGTGTAAGCGAAAGTGTTTACACCTAAGAGGGCTCCTATTTTGCCACCAGCAACCTGAGGGAAATGTATGTGGCGGACATTATTAAATGTGTCACATAATTGATTCAACTCAAATATGTTGGCTGGTGTGACGTTCATTGCTGGCGTGCTGTATGCACGAGATATCTCAAAGCTTTGTCTCAATGATTTATATGGAGTGATAATAACTGGCGCTGTTATCTTTGAGAGTGGCATTTCATTCTGGGTATTCACATATTGGAGTGTAGTAGATGTTTGCGCTTCGCAAGGAAGTGCTAAGAAGTTTGTTATGGTGTCAAGCAAGAATGTGAACTGGCTGCCATGATCTATGAGTGCATACGTATCAAAGGCTTTGTTGCCATTGACAAAAGACACCGGCATCAACTGTAGTTGCTCAAGCCAGTCTCTCGGAGGAGACAGCGTTTTATTTACGCAGAAGCTTTGATTATTTGAAGGAGAATCGAGGTTACTCCTCTGAGTATTTGGCTCTTTCGTTTTACCAAAAAATTGTCCATAGCGACACTGTTGTTGTTTGTTTTGGCTGGGTGGCACTTCATTTGATGAATGTTGTGTAGGACTAAATGGGGCAGATCCTGTGGAGAATGCTGCTGGCGGTCGTTTCACTTGTTTTGAAGGGTCGTGTAGAGTAGAATGATGTCGGCCGTTGCAGGACTGGCAGTTCTTTTGCGAAGAACAATTTTGTCTGAGGTGATTATTGCTCAAACAATTCGTGCACAATTTGTTTTTGATAACGATTTTATATCGATCTTGTGGTGATTGCCTTTGGTAGTCGGGACAAGTTGCCAGAAAATGGTTATTATTGCAATGAGGGCAATGTCGGTTGTTTTGCTGTTTTCCGTTAGCTTTCGCGTTGTTTGAGACCGTTACCGAGGATGACAACTCCCTATTAGAAGTGGTTATTTGTGATTTAATTGCAGGCTGCAAAACAGCGTTTGAATTGTCTTTGCCAAATGAGTTTTGGTTATTTATTTGTGATGACAGTTTATAGTGAGCCATCGGAACACTAATGTCTTTGACGTAGTCTACGTTGTTTTGTCGTTGTCTAAAAGACGTAAAGGTTTGCTCGCGATTGATGGTATTGTAAATTTGAGCATGAAGTTCTAAGAATTGTTGAAAGGAACGAAGTGACGCTGGTTCAGCTGTTGTCGTGAGCCTATGTTCCGTCCATTTCAACAAAATATTGTAAGGCACTTTTTCTTTCGCTTTTTTGAGCAATGTGGAACTCTGAAGGTCTGCCTGGAAGCCAAGGTATTCAAATGTTTGAACTAAGCGCTTTAGAAAATTTGAGAATGCGACAAATGATTTTTTATTGTTTGAATCAGTGGCGTGCCATGACTCGAGTTGATTTATAAAGGCACTTACTACAACACTTGGGTCTCCAAAATGGTTCATCAGTTCATTTAGAGCTGTTTCATAATACGCTGGGTTACAGGAGTACGACTCAATGATTTGCTTTGCTTTTCCAGACACTGAGTTTTGGAGATACGTGATCCGATGTGTGTCAGTTATACCAGTATTATTATGAACCCTAGAAAAGAAATTGTTAATCCATTCATGGTATCGCAGAGGGTTGCCATTGAAGTGCGGCAGTGAGAGTGGGGGTAGTTTGATGGCTTGCTTGTTACTTACAACGTTGTTTGCAATGTAGTTTTTGCCTAGGATTTCTGGAACTGGTGGTGGCAGACTTTGCGGTAATTGAGCAAAATGAGAAGGATTTGTGTTGTTGTTATCATTAAACATTGCAAATGTTGGACCAGGCAATTGAGAAAATCCATTTTTGCAGTTATTGTTGTTTGTTATAAATTGTTGTGGCAAGGGGTCTGTGGTCCAATTGTAAATGATCAGCTGTGTACTTTTTGTCTGATTTTGGTAGACCTAGCAACTGGTTCACCGGTGCAGAATTGCAATCATTTATTGTTTCTGTCCTGTACTGTTGTACAAAATGACTTGGTTCGATGTTATTCTCAATCTCATTGCAAACGAAGTGGCTGCCGAGGAGCTGTTGCTGGTGTGAATTCTGCCAAGACTGTGAACTTCCAGCTATCTGATCTTCTGTATTGCGCGCAATGTTCCTCGTTGAGACTGAGTTCACCATGTAAAGAGGCTGATTTAACAGCTCTCCATTTGCATCATATATATTATACCCCTTTTCATTTGATGTCATTGTGTTTTGTAAAGTACCAGGGTTTATTTGAGTATTCATTTGGTAATTGGACACCTGTACTGTGGGATAACTGTTCATTACTTGTGAAGGAATTGTAGTTTCTGCCATAGCACCAAGAGGAAACTGATAATTGTGAATCTTTTCTGTACCCATTGCGGTTTGCTGTGTATTCTGAGTTTGAATTTGACACACTTGCTCTTTGAGACTTTGTACATTGATGTCAAGTTCTCCTGAGTCAAGTCGCGGTTCATGAATTTTCGTTTTTGGTCTGACAACTGCTGGCACTGTTTGTTTGCCACTTATATTATCTCTTGTACTGGAAAGAATTTGAAATTCCGATTGGTTTTGTGCAGTAGAACTTTCTAAACCGATCTGTGTTTCACGACTTTTCAAAAGTACTTGATCAGTTTGTTGAGCTTGAATTAATAAAAAGGGTTCCTGGGGTTATTCATATGGCCCTGTTACCTGTTGGAATGCACTAGGGGAGAGAGTTGTAAAAATTGACATGTTATCAATATTATTAGGTACAGGAAACTGATTGTAAGGTTTTTTCTGAATACTAATTTCATTGCCAAATTGACACGTCTGCGGGTACGTATCCTCAGCGGTTTTCTGCTGTTGAGTTATGTTAGGCTCAACGTTGTTTTTACTATATCCTGAAATATGTTCCGCTTTTTGTTTAGTATTTGGAATGTTAGTGTTATGTTGTTTAGTGTCAAAAGTTTTTCTTGTGGCTGTTGATGGTTGAATTTTTGGCAATACAACAAACTTTTTGTTGGAGGTTACATCAACCTCAAACGAAACGTCTATTGGTTGCTTTGTTGTAGGTAATATGATGTCTTCTGATGCGTTTGGATTCAATTCCTCAGTTTGAATTGTGTCAAAGGCAAACGGATTTGTGGATGTATCCAATTGTTGGTTCGCTTTGGCATTTTTTGCTGAGAAGGTTTGACTAGTTCTCAGAAATTTTGATAAAAGTGGTTGTGTATTGCTGTTTGTTGGCAAAAAGAGGGAAGGTTTTTTTCTGGGTGGTATCGGTGGTGGCTGAAGTAGAGCAATATTGTTGTCCTCAACCGCCTTTGTTGACTTCTCGGTTCGTGTTGGCGATGATCTGTTGGATTCAAGAAGGCGTGAGCTGCACTTCGAACTGACGCTAATGTCATCTCGTAATCGTGTGGACGACTGGCTGAGTTGTCTGTCGTCATCCAGGCTATTGCCTTCATGTTCGAAGATCGGCAATTTCGAGAGAAGGTTAGACTGTCTTTCTGTTATTGATGAAACTGTGCTTGGATGAGGGTTTTCGAGGAAAACTTTTTCAGCGGCTTTTCTCAGTTCTTCCTTTGTTTCTTTGATGTTGTTGATTAGAAGAGTCAGCGTTCTAAAACTTTTTCTCTGAGAAATTGCGGTTTGCGGAAGATCGAGCTGATTCTTGAAATTCAATTCTGACATCTTGAAAATTTTCAGTGCGATTTGGCAGCTCTGATTGTTTTTCTTTGTCATCTTGTTGTTTTGATCTTTTTCTCTTTTTCGAGTTCTTTCTTGATGAGAGATAGGTAAAAACGGCTTAAAAATTTCTTCGCGGCGCAACTTTTCTGATGGAAGGGCTTTGAGATGCCCAACACAATTCAACAATTGGACCTAATAATGTGTTTTGTTTGATAAGCTTACCCAAAGGAAATCCCTCCAAAATCAGTTACACTATATTATTGAAGCTAAATCTAGCTTTATGATTTTTTGTTTGAGAAAAACGGAAAACTCTCGAACGTGTGAACGTAGACCGTTTTTTTTTCAACAGACTCAAATAATTGCTAGTTTTGTTTATGAATTTTTGATCAATAAACTTAGGTTGACTAAATAATTGTTACATTAGACCGAGGACTTTTGCTTTTGTTAGTTGCTCACAATTAAACTCCAGATGTTTCTTTTTCCCTCAAATGAATGATAGCCTAACCAAGTGTGTCTGAGCAAGGAATAGGAAAAAACTTCAGTTAATTCGTAATTAGGAAAAAGGCGATGCGTTCAGGCAACACGAGCTACTGAACACAAACTAGGTAGCTTGCAAAGAAACTTTTTTGTAGTGAGATCTTTTCTGTTGAACAGTTTCTTTTATTTTTGCTGTTTTGAACACCAAACTGAAGAGTCTTTTATTTGAAGGTAACATATGAAACTAGTCTTTAAAAATCAATCTTCATCATCTTTTAAGGTGACGTCTGAAACCAGTTTTTCTACTGTGACAGTTGGTGACTACTGTGACCTTTGTAAAAAAAAAACTTCCTTCATCTAATTGGTAACGTATGTAACCAGGGAAAAAGGGACTTCAACTGTAATTGCTGAGACAGAGGACAAATTAAAAGAAAAATCTGAGCTTTGTAGAAGCTATGTTGACATAAGTATTGATCAAGATTTTGCTATCTGAGTTGGAAAATTGCTGGAAGCGTACAAAATTATTTTGCTTATCAGCTTGCTTTTTGATCAATTGTTTTTAAAAATTCTGGCTCATGTAGCTTTCGCTTTTCAATTACTTAGCAAAAGCAGCGAAAACTATTTTGTTTTGCTTAGTGAATTTATTGCTGCTGTTATAAACTAGCAAAGAGTTTTTGTTTCCAATAAAAGTGCAGCCATTCATCTAGAAAGAAAAAGCGAAAAGTTGAAAAAGATTCCAACAAACTTTAATATCTGATCAAAACCTTTTTGCAGCTTTTTTGTTAGCAAGCGTGTCTTTTTCTAACAAGATAAAACAACACTCGATTTTTGTTTTGATACGCTTGAGTTTTAACTGTTATCAACAAGTTTTATCAAAAAGTTGCAAAAAAATCAGTAATTTTTTGTCCAAAAGTTTGAAGTACTTTCAGAAAACTAACTGTTGCTTCTTTGCTCAAGCTATGGTGAGAAAAATATCAGTTTTTGAATCAATGTTTTTTAAGGGGGAACGGGACTTCTTAGGTAACGTCTGAGACCTAGGGCGATCATCTGCGGTAACGTCTGAAACCAAAAACAAATGTCATGGCCTTCTCTAGGTGACTACTGAAACCTATATTTTCCAAAAAATGTCACAGTTTAGAAATTGATTTTTTTTCGGTATAGTAAAAAAAATGTCGTCAAAGAACACCCATTGTCATAGAATACCCATTGTCATAGAATACCCAGTGTCGTAGAACACCAACAAGACAGAATTCCGCCAACAAGTAAATCTTTTAGAATTCCAGTAACTGTGTAAATTAGAATTTCACCACCAAACTGTCATCCAAAAATTCAAATTATATTCAATAGAGCGGGCGGAAAAAAGGGATGCTTCTGAGCAAGAAAAATATGTTTATCAGAAGGATTGCAAAAAAATTCGCACAGAAAATCACCAAAAAACTATGTACTCTATGTGTAGAGAACACGTTTCTAGTAATGTAAATTCAGTAAGATAATGTTAAGTTCAGTCTCTTTTATCGGAGAGTTACTGTTTTACACGTGTTATTTGGACGAAGTCAAGTTCCCACTTTTTTGGCGGGAAGAGTTTCAAGTTTTGTAATATTGGCTTTGGCCTTCTTGAATTGATGCATCATCAACATTAGCCACATGGACGTTGAACAAGTTCAGACAGTATTGATCCCATTGAGGAATCAATAAACCAGTCAAACATTCCCGCTCCAACAGCTGAATGATGTTTGGGTTCATATTTGAAAATGTTTCCACTGCTTTTGATGGAATCACTTCTAAGCGCTCACGGAGAAACGGGAAAAGTTTCCTTAACAATGACAAATTAGATGGCATAGACTTTTCCAGGGAGATGCTATCCCAAAATGACTTCATTTTCTGTTCAAACAAGCGTGATTGAACTTCTTGTTCACTAGTTTCTTTCTCAATGGAGTAAGTGATGTAAGCGTGAAGATCCGATGTAATTTGATTGATAGGGCGACGAATTTGGTGAACTTTGTGTGATAGAATTTGCTGTACATCCATCGTGTCATAGTCCCCGCTGAACAGCTTCTTTCTTTCGTGATCAACGCTCACAATACAGTGCTCAGTTGTTCCATAATTTTTATTTTTCCTTTGCCTGCAAACTTTTTGCTCATAACAGACGACATTTGTAAGTTCATCACTGCTGTAACTAATAACAAATACAATAGAATTTGCAGTCGAGCTGGTAGATGTGCCCAGTTCATATAGAAGACCAGAGTTTTTAGTAAAATATGACTCGTATGCGTGAACAAGTTTTATGTGAACGGATATTTTGGGCCCAAATGATGGGAAATGTACAAGATCAAGTTCTTCATTGTCACAGTCTCTTTTTTCAATGAATATTATTCCCGTCATTTTCAACGCGCGTAATTTCTCGACAGTGGTGTACCCTAGAACCTCTTTGACCAGTGAGTCCTCACAAGGGCTGTTTGGGAGTGCTGGTAAAATGATCAACTCGTCATTAAAATTGGGAAACAGCTCGGTTAATGTCCTTCTGTACTGCTCCAAGCTTACAGAACCTACAAAGAAGTGCAGTAACTTTCAGCCTGACATATCTTTCAAGCAAATTATTCCATATAAAGCGAATTTAAAGCTAATTTCAAATCAGATTTAAAATGAATAAAAATTTTTTATATCAGTTTTTGTAAAACACCGTGGTTACAATCATGAACAGTACTGTTTCATTCAATTACAAACACCTATCTAAACGCATTTTACTGCTGGACATTGGGTTTTTTTCCCTACAGGGCTTGTGTTTCTAAAACATAACTTTGAGGGTCTATCTAAGATGCTGAGAACATATTTGGCATAAGTTATTATTATTATGGTCTTTATTTTTGATAAAATATACTGTAAACAATAACTATTACACTCCTCTGAATGTGAATTCTGTATTTTTCAAAATAAAATTGATGTATGAAAGAAAAGATAGCCTCCAAAGCAAATAACTTAGTGGAGCAAAAATGATGCATTAGGTTGATGAGATATGCTAATATTAAGAAAGCAAGTCAAGACGAACAGCAAAATCAAACAACAAAAACAAACATTAATTACATCAAAAACTTTTAAAAACAAAACTTAATAACAAAGTCAAAATAGCGTCAGATAAAACTGAAGCTAAAAAAACTTATAATTGACCAGAAAAGATATGGGAACATTCCATAATGAAAGTTGGTAACAATTAGACAACAAAAAACAAAAACAGTAAGTTTGAAAAATTCTCATACTTTTTCTTTTAAAAACAATTATTTTCAAAGTAATGATAACCATTAGAAATCAATTAAAATATCCCATAGGTTTACGCTTAACAATGCTTCTATAGAAGGGAATTAACAACTGTCGATATTCAATTTTTTACGCCGTTACAAAAGGAACAACAAATAGACAAACAGACAACAAACAGAAATCAATTGGAACTTGCCAGAAAACGTTTTCGAAGCCGTACGGCCATACTTTTGCCCTCAAAATAAGCTCAATTCAACCTCCTTCAAACCCCGATAATGTATTATGTGACCTCTCATAATGAAACTAGGTAACAATTAGATAAAAAAAGAAAAAAAAACAAAGTTAAATAATACCTAATTTTTTTTCGAAATAAAATTATTTATAAAGTCATGAAAGCCATTAATTTTAAAATGAAATAATTAAATAAATTCGTTTCTTCCACAAAGACAAGGCTTTGAGACCTGCAATTATCCAGAATACGTAATACGTCTACAAAAAGAACGTCAAATATGACAAAACAAGTCACTAAAGTCATAACGAATTTTTTAAAAGCATCAGATTTTGTGCCTATAATCTTTTTTGACGCCTTCCTTGATTGACTTGTAATTAGGGAGACTAGGTAGTAAACGGACAATAAAAGGAACGAAACTGAGACGTTAGAAAAAGTTTTTTTTTCTTGTTTTGGAAAACAATTGTTTTCAAAGTCATGAAAGCCATCAGCTATTTAATATTACCAGAATATCGCCCTATCTATTCTTCGATGAAAAACTATCTAAAAACTAAAATTATGTGACATCTAGTAGTACCAAAGCCAAAAAACAAAAATTTAAGGGGTAAAATCACAATAGAGATTCAATTTTAAATCAGTAGACAGAAAAAAACTTCATTTCTTTCCTGACACTAAGCTAAAGATTGACAAAATTAGGAAAAAATAGGCAAATTTCAATAAACCATTATTTAATTAAAATCAATTGGAACTTGCCAGAAAACGTTTTCGAAGCCGTACGGCCATACTTTTGCCCTCAAAATAAGCTCAATTCAACCTCCTTCAAACCCCGATAATGTATTATGTGACCTCTCATAATGAAACTAGGTAACAATTAGATAAAAAAAGAAAAAAAAACAAAGTTAAATAATACCTAATTTTTTTTCGAAATAAAATTATTTATAAAGTCATGAAAGCCATTAATTTTAAAATGAAATAATTAAATAAATTCGTTTCTTCCACAAAGACAAGGCTTTGAGACCTGCAATTATCCAGAATACGTAATACGTCTACAAAAAGAACGTCAAATATGACAAAACAAGTCAGTAAAGTCATAACGAATTTTTTAAAAGCATCAGATTTTGTGCCTATAATCTTTTTTGACACCTTCCTTGATTGACTTGTAATTAGGGAGACTAGGTAGTAAACGGACAATAAAAGGAACGAAACTGAGACGTTAGAAAAAGTTTTTTTTCTTGTTTTGGAAAACAATTGTTTTCAAAGTCATGAAAGCCATCAGCTATTTAATATTTCCAGAATATCGCCCTATCTATTCTTCGATGAAAAACTATCTAAAAACTAAAATTATGTGACATCTAGTAGTACCAAAGCCAAAAAACAAAAATTTAAGGAGTAAAATCACAATAGAGATTCAATTTTAAATCAGTAGACAGAAAAAAACTTCATTTCTTTGCTGACATTAAGCTAAAGATTGACAAAATTAGGAAAAAAATAGGCAAATTTCAATAAACCATTATTTAATTAAAAATCAGATATTTTTAAAAGTCAAAACGACTATAAGCTTTCAAGAAAAAAAACTAAAAGCATTAATTTGGAGCTGCTTCGGAAGCTTTGATTTGAAATGTTCTTTTCTTTAATTAATACAAAAAAGATCAACTAATTTAATTGAAACAAGAACAACTGATTACAATTCGAAGTATTTTTGAAGTGCAACAGTCCAAGATTTGTCCAAAACTAGCCCTTCTATTGCTTTAGGAACACTCATTTTTTTCGAATGTTATACGGCAACGTTTTAATTATAGAGCACTCTCAACGGAAGTGCAGAAATAGCCCCCTTTTGGGTCTACAAAGATTGTGTTATTGGTGTTTGGGTGTGTATTTCCTGCAAATCTAATCAAAGTGGACTAAAGAAACTTATTTCGTGCTGTTTCTGATGAAAGAGTCTGAATTTTGAAATATTTAGCCAAAATTTTTAACAACAAAATCAAATAAAAAAGTTTAACTATTTTTAGCAAAATTTCAACTAATTTTAGCAAAATTGAAGAAATTTTAGTCAAAAATTCCGGAAAATGTGAATAAAATCAACTGAATTCATTCTCAATTTTCTCAAAAGTTTAAACCTCGATAACTCCCTGTAAAAAACGAACATCAGAAAAATCTTCCTAATTCCATATTCTACGCTGGACGAGCTTTCTGATGATACCAGTCTCAACTCTCTACGATGAATAAATCGATCGGCCAAAATTGTCCGAACAAAAAAACCCATTTGAGTATATAGGTCTTCCCCCCTCAAGAGATGTCGGAACAATAAACCTTCTGTAGGTACAGTATATTCCAACTACACCATAAGATTCCTCAAGTACTTATACCACTGAGCGAAACTAATAAAATTAATTGTAAATCCCATTTTTAGACCTAAATTATGATAAAAGAACTTTTCAGTGGAAGCGAGCTTTTGTTAACTAAAACTACTCAACAGAGTCTGCTAGTTTTAGTCGAGCAATAGTTTTTTAATAGGTCGAGCTAAAATCTTTTATTGGGCCGAGAAGCAATTTGTCAAAAGTCGAACTCAGATCTTTTTATGAGTAGAGCATCGTCTTTTTATGGGTCGAAAAAATTCTGAAATAAATCAGGCATCGTTTATTGGAACAAACATTGATTTTATAGGTTTAGCAAAAAACTTTTCACGAGTCGTTTCAATCAAATAGAGTATTTACAAGCTGCCGAAAAATGTTCGATGTGAACTTACAAAACGGACTTCTGAGATTTTGTCATTAATTTTTTTGTGTTTCATCTCTTCTCCTTTTTACATTGTGGACATGGGAACAGCATTGGCTGAGATAGAGATAACAAAATATAGTAGTGATACAGCACGTCTCTAAAATCGAAGCTGTACAGTTCTCCGAAACAAACAGAACAACACGCAAAACTATGGAAAAAAGAAGAAGCACTTAGAGCGGACATTGAAGAACGAGGAAATTCCGCATAAACCTTTTGTGGCTTGATCCTTGACCCAAATTAAAAACTATTTTTCAAACAGTGTTTTGCTAATAAGCGAACAAAAACAGGCACAACTCGAACTTTTACGCTGGAGATTTTTCTCGATAGATTTACTTATATATCAGAAGTTCCATCTCAAGTTCGCTTCGATTTGAGAAAGACCTTGACTATCTTCCAAACCAATATTTTAAAAAACGATACCAAAATTGTATGTAAAAGTATGTAATAAAGTATGTAAGGAATGTCACTCAAAATGAGGTATATAACCACCTGGATGACGTCATCCGCACACCTGGTGAAAAAAAATTCACCTTTTTTTTTTCAAAAGGCATCAGATGCCTTCCTTGGATGTGGTAGCCGTTTCTAAGGCTCCCTCTCCGGAATCGAACCCTGATTCAACTTGGCGTGCAAAATGAGGTATATAACCACCTGGATGACGTCATCCGCACACCTGGTGAAAAAAAATTCACCTTTTTTTTCAAAAGGCATCAGATGCCTTCCTTGGATGTGGTAGCCGTTTCTAAGGCTCCCTCTCCGGAATCGAACCCTGATTCCCCGTTACCCGTCACAACCATGGTAGTCCGTTACACAACCATGGTAGTCCGTTACACTATATTTTGTAGACAAGTGAGACCAAAAAGTCCTAGTGAATTAAACTCTACTTGTATAGAAAATGTCCCAAGTCAGGTTTCGTTTCATTTAAACGAATCATTGACCAGCTGGAAAATCACTATACGAAAATTAGACAATACCAAAACACTAGTTTGTAGAAAAGGAGCGATAAAACAGTGTCTGATTATACTCTAATTTTATAGGAAAAATTCTAAATTAACTGTTTTCGTTTGAACAACCTCGTAGCCCAATTGAAACTGATTTCTATTTGACAATTTTCAATTTTCCTCCGAGCAAAAAATTTGGATCGAGTTAAAGTTGGGCATCGACATCTGGACTAGCTTATGTCGAGATTACCACTTAAGTTGAGCTGAGATCTTTCAATGGGCCATTTGAGTCGATTATGGAATTGTCTGGCTTATTATACACGACTGCTAAGATTTAAATTGAAAAAGGAAACCAATTTTGGCATACTTTAAATTTAACTTCCATTGGCTCGAACTAAGTGAGCGGCATAAAATATGAATGAGAGCAATTTTAATTACGAAATCAAGTGTAAAATTGTCACTCAAAAAGTCAAAAGGTCAGACAAGAAATCGATGAAGTATAAAATCGCTTTTCAAAAAAATGTAAAATAACCCAAATAATTAATAAATTGGCATGTATTTTTTTGGCAAATAAATCAATAAATTGGCAAATAAATCAACTGTTTTCGTTTGAACAACCTCGTAGCCCAATTGAAACTGATTTCTATTTGACAATTTTCAATTTTCCTCCGAGCAATAAATTTGGATCGAGTTAAAGTTGGGCAACGACATCTGGACTAGCTTATGTCGAGATGACCACTTAAGTTGAGCTGAGGTCTTTCAATGGGCCATTTTAGCTTATTATACACGACTGCTAAGATTTAAATTGAAAAAAAAAACCAAATTTGGCATACTTTAAATTTAACTTCCATTGGCTCGAATTACGAGAGCGGCTTAAAATATGAATGAGAGCAATTTTAATTACGAAATCAAGTGTAAAATTGTCACTCAAAAAGTCAAAAGGTCAGACAAGAAATCGATCAAGTATAAAATCACTTTTCAAAAAAATGTAATATAACCCAAATAATTAATAAATTTTCATGTATTTAATAAATAGCATGTATTTAATAATTAATAAATAGCCCGTGCACCCTCAGGTGCACGGGCTATTTTTACAATTATGTAAAAGAAAATAGCCCGTGCACGTGCCATATTACACAACACAGTTTGTAAGTGGGAGCATAAAAATCATCTGGGAGAACAAAATGGATGAAATTTAATTTCCGAGCCGGAAATGAACGTCGTATAGTGACTTTACACAAAATCCTTAACAGCTGAAATCGTTTCGGTTTTATTAACTTCTTTAATGAATGGAAAAAAGAACCGAGCGCAATCTTTTTGTGGATCGAGTAACAAAAACTCTAAAATAAGTCAGGCATCGTTTATTGGAACGAACACGCATCTGTAGGCTTGGAATAAAAATTCACTAGTCGTTTACGATCAAATAGTGTATTTTACAATCTGGACATGGGATCAGCATTGGTTGAGTTACAGATAATAAAATATAGGATTAGTGATACAGTACGTCTTCTCAATCGAAGTTGCACAGCTCTCCAAAACAAGCAACCCGCAAAACTATGGGAAAAAAAGAAACAATCATTTGGAGCTTACATTGAAGAATGAGGAAATTCTGCAGTAACTTTGCATGGCTTGATCCTTGACCCAAATTAAAAACTATTTTTGAAAAAATGTTTTGTTAATATGCAAATAAAAACAGGCAAAACTCGAATTTTTAAGCTGGACTAAAAATTTTTCTTGATAGATTTACTTATATATTAGAATTTTCATCTAAAGTTCGGTTTCATCTGAGAAAGTCCTCGACTATTTTCCAAACCACTATTTTAAAAAAAAAACGATTCCAAAAATGTCTCGAAGAGTATTTAGTGATTACGTACCTTTATTTTGTAGACATGTGAGATCATGAATTAAACTCTACTTGTATAGAAAATATTCTATGTCATATTATTCAGATTGTTTACAAATCGTTGACCAGCTTGAAAATCAGTATACGGAAATTAGACAGTACTAGTTTGTAGAAAAGGAGCGATAAAACACTGTCTTGCTTAGACAGTGTTTATATAGGAAATTTTCTATAGGAAATTTTCTAAAGGAGCGATAAAACACTGTCTTGCTTAGACAGTGTTTATATAGAAAATTTCTGTAGGAAATTTTCCAAATTAACTATTTTTATGTTTGAACAAGCTCGTAGACCAATGGAAACTGATTTTCAAATGACAATTTTCAATTTTCCCCCGAGTAGCAATAAATTTGGATCGAGCTAAACTTGGGCATCAATATCTGGTCTAGCTTAAGTTGAGATGACCACTTAATTTGAGCTGAGGTCTTTCAATTGCCCATTTGAGTAGAGTATGGTTTTGTCTAGCTTATTATACACGACTAGTAAAATTTAATTTGAAAAAACAGTTTCGGCATACTTTACATTTAACTTCAATTGGCTCGAATTAAGTGAGCGTCTTAAAGTGTGAATGAGAGCAATTTTAATAATTAAGAAATCAAGTGTAAAAATGTCAATCAAAAAGTCAAAACGTCAGACAGGAAACCGACGAAGTATAAAATCGGTTTTCAAAAAAAAAATGTGGTATGACCGAAATAATTAATAAATTGGCATGTACTTTTCTGTCCTCCCCTCAGGTGCACAGGCTATTTTTTTATATTTATGTGCACGTGTCATATAGCAAAACACAGCCCCTGCACGTGAGTAGTATCGTATATATACAGGAAGATCGGGGGGAGATCCTATGGAGATCTGTTCAGCAGAGGGGGATCCCTGATCCCTTAGGGGAGATCTTTTATGTCAGGAAAGTGGTAATTGCGCTACATATATTTGTCTGGTGGCTTATTGTTGGTATTGCGCTATTGGAAAGCCTTTCCAGTTTCAACTTTTCTTGCTGATTTGTGGCAAAACCTAGCAAAGTAGATTTGAATTAAAGCTGAAATTATACATTACAACATATAGAATAGAATTTTTATAGAAACTGTTATAGATAAGAGAATTGAACACGTACAAAAGCGTCAAATTGCATACAAAATAGCGCATTGTTTTGTTAATTAAGAGTCTGATTCTATCGCTTCATGATCAATAAACGGGTTATACACCGGACGTTCTTCTTCTATCTCATTTTCATCGGCAATTTCATCAGAATCAATATCAGACTCTGTGATTGCGGCGGTTCTTACGAAGCAGGGATCAGGAATTTCAGCGTTGTCAGTATTCATTTCAACTGTGGTTTCAATTTCCCTCTGGTTTTCAATTTCGTACAACTCTCCAGACGACCAGGAACTCAACGATTCATTATCGAAATTGTCGTCTTCGTCGAAAAAACGATCGTGGACAATATTTATGTGACCAAACGGTAGCGTATCGATCCCATTTTCAAGAATGTATCGTTTATCGTCGAAAGCACTGAGCGACACTTTATTAATGGTTACTGTATGGAGTTGGTGGCCGCTAGAAGCTATTCTATGGTTTTGCGTGCGGATGAAACGACCAGAGGAGAGAGTTTCTTTGAATCTGTCATGCGTCAGTTGTCGTTGTGCTAATTTTGTGACGCCTTTAGCTGAATTCTTTTCCCCGCCATCTAAATTAAAATTTTGAACATTAAGAACAGTCCCAACTAACAAGCTGTATATTGATACGTGTGATTGTGATGAAAACTAACTTCCCAATTGCAATTACTGAGTAGAGTTTTGGCTTGAGAGCACAAAATTCTTGAATAGGCACGCTGGCAAACTCGTCCTTAAACTTCAGGACGACATATTCGTTCACTTTGGAGAAGAGCGGTTGCTGTGGTGGATAATTAGAGAAGTCGAAATGTTGAAAAATATGAATTATTTTGGCGTATATCTTCATAAACGTTTTTTGTATTGATTCGATATAGCATTGAATCAGTATCCGAGTAGAGAACTTTGCAATCAAAATTTGGCTTCATCACTGTATAATGGAATTGGAACATGTGTAATTTGGCCAGATCAAGTACACATGCCCCTACAATAGTGGGTTTGTTCCAATAAATCCGTTTTTTTGCAGTTTTCATCGCAGCCATGCTCTCTCCAAAGATTTTGAACGATTTAAAACGAAAGTTTTGCGTTCTTTGTAGCACACTTTGAGCATTTCGAACAATAACGACTTGATCACGGTTCTTTTTCGACTCGCACGTTTTTCCGAACGCTGAATTATTCATACCCTTATAGAACTTTTTGCCAAAAGCAGTATTGCGGCAATCCGGAGACTGGTGTTTAGCTCCATGTAGGGTCGCATCCAGTTTGCTTGCTCAAACTTTAATACCCGATGAAGTTTTGTGATTTTGAGCCCCATTGAATTGTAGAACTGTGCAAGCCGATAATGTAGCGGGTAGCGGTTTTTAGGCAACAGCGTTTGGACGAGTTTTGGCCCAGATGACTTTTCAGGTAAGTGCATCTGTACTTTCAAATTTTTCTGGTAACCGCTCAGCCAAGAATGTTTGATTTTCAATTTGGATGGCGCCAGAGGGTGATCTTGATGAGCTTCATGAAATTCGGGCGGATAATCAATATCAACTTCAATTATGTATCCATGCTGTGCCGTTGACAAAATTTTGAGCACTTCCTCGAGCGTGATGTGTGCATCTAGCGCAAAATCCTTCGAGGGCAAATGATCGTTCTTTATTACGCCGCCGTAGAGGTTATTTGCGTCTAGCATCAACGCATATGTAGACGGCTTAGAAGCATCATAGTTCGGCAGATGGCAGTTGTTTGCTTGAAAGAGTCGTTGCTCATAGATTGAAGACACTCCTCCGCGCATCATGTTCTCTACAAGTTCAAGTTGTTCTCTCTCGGTTAGCAAATGCAGGTCGGGTTTGCACACCTTGAGGAACGCATCTCCGGATAAATTTGATGCTCCATAGTACTGTGCGCAATCTAAACCGTACGTGTCATAGCAGATATCTCTGAAAGCCTCAAAGACGCACGCCAAGAGCAAAGTGTCACAGGCTAGATAAAGGTCGTGGTAGTCGCCGATGTTCTGACAACCAAATTTTGAAAACACTGTTTGAGCATGATTGTAGTCGGTTTTGCTGATAGTGAATTCATCGCCATGCAATGTATTTTTCCATTCCGATAATGGAGGCAACACTTTTTCTGCAAACACTTGTTCTGATGTGATGTAGGAATAACAGTAAAAACCTTTTTGGCAGAGAAGTTGAAAATCGCTATTGGAGTAAGATTCATACTTAGAGCGTAGAATGTCAAAGCGATTGTCAGGTAGATCAGGTACCAAGGACTCGAGTGATTGGGGCATGAAGTTAAACGAGTCAATTAACCTTATGTATTCGAAGATGGGTACTTGTTGTCCGGCCTCAGACTCAAAATTCTTTATGAACACTCCGACAGAGAGTGATATATAGTTTTCGTCCGTAGAAAGTATAACTTCGAACTTCGTTTCCGGCTCACACTCTGCTAGTGCGAGACATATATGATGAATATCATACTTTTTGATATTATGACCAATCATTGGCGTAAAGTTAGATGTTCTGCGACGAGTGTTATAGAGTTGATGCAATCACCCTAGAAAATGACCATCGTAGTGACAATGGTCAAGAACAAGCTCAGCCTCATCGTTTATTTCGTTTTCACAGATCCAACATCTTGTGTTATTTTCACGCGCCGGAACAGGTCCTCGGTAGGGTCCGTAGAAAGCTCGTTTTCGGTTATAGATGTCCCGCGCCAGTACGTGCAAATATTTTACAAATTCGTTCATACAGTTGTCACCTCTTTTGATTTCAAAGTAGACAGGAGTTGCTTTACCGTGTTCTATGGCTGCTATAGCATAACCACAAGGTTCATGTTTTTCAATTGCAACTGTGTAGGAAGTAGAGGGTGAGGGTTGTGCTGTAGAGATTGGAACAAGATAAGATTCTGTGTCAAAGTATAGAACGATAGGAAGAAACCAGCGTGCTTTCCAGTTTCGGAACTGTAGGGAAGTGTTGCTTTCTTTTGGCATAACAATTTCTGCTGCTGCATGTTCACTGCATGTTTTAACATGGTTTTGATAAGTTTCTCTGTTTGTACACAAATGAAAACAATTTCGACAAATACGCTGCGCTGCACGGTGCGCTATACCTTTGAAGTATGCGACAAATCGTTCCAGACTCAAGATGAGAACGTAATGATGGGCATTCTCATCGTGGAGGAGAAGAAGGTCCATTGTGAAGGACTTGTTTGGCTTTTTGGAAACGTAGATCATCACTAAACGTGTTCCCTCGATTCTGTAAACAAAACAGATTCATGAATACCAATACAGTTTTAACATTTTGATTCGTTTAGCGGGAATATTTAATTTTTATTGATATTATTAAAGAAACACTTACCCGAAAACATTGACGCGAACGTCGTTGGCGTCCTCAAAGTATGGGACCCTGTTTATGGGCATGGGCATCTGATAGTCTCCAACCGGCTGTCGTTCCGCATTCTTGTACATATATGGATTCGTCTTTTCAGTTCCCGATCGACCTTCTGTCAGTAAATTGATTCGATTTTTGATGTGATACGCGGCAACGAAACAATACCCGAAGCAGTTGTGATCAAAATGGTTTCGTATGTTGAGCAATGAACGGCATCCGTTCAGGAAACCAGGTAGAGCTATATATCACGATGCATGCACGGGGGCAATTCTTCGTTCGAGAGTCCATCCAAGTACACTGTAGTCATTTCAGAGCTATCAAAGATTTCGATAGCTTGATCTTCGTTGTCATTTTCGTTTCTTTCTTTGTAGAGATCCAGGGACACAACAAACTGAACTTTTTTGGCTGCATTCGAAACTTCGCTGTTTATAAGGTCAGTTATGATGTCTCTATTGTTCAGCATGAACTCCATGAGATCTTGGTCGTCCTCCGTTCCATCAATAGTGAAAACTTGAAGTGCTCCTTGAAAGGCGGATTCTGTTGGTCTTCCGCTTGTTTCACTAGTTCTCGAGCGCAGTCCATGTTGATCTCTTATGTGTGTGGCAAAGCGATCAGCAGAATCAAAGCCAATGTAGCAGTAGAGACAACATTGTACTAACAAATTATGTCGGTTTCCGAAATGTCGTTCGAGAGTTCGTAGATCTCTTGTAGTGAAATCACAGTGCTCACAGCGGTACACTGGCACTCCAACTTCATCTGGATGCAAGTTCCTTTGGTAACGATTGCGGTTGGTGCGAAATGTGAATTTGGCGTTACAAAAATTGCACGAGAAACTCATAGTTGAATCAATTTGAAGATAAAATGGTTTTGAGTTCGAGCTAAACCAAACCTTCAACTCTCTAAAAATAACCAACGTCCTGATTGGTTGAATTTGAAAACATGTTCAAAACGAAATTTCTAGTGACAAAGTTTCTTTCCAATCAATTAACTAAAGGATTACACAAGAGTGAATAATATCATTGCCCAAGGTTCACAGCCCAATTAATTAAATTAGGAGATGGATGAGTCTTTAGAAACAACATTTTTTTATCCCATATAAGGACGTTTAGCATTTTATGCAATTTTAGTCCCTGCTTTATGCAAATTCCATCATTCACCAGTGAGGGCGTAGATCGTATTGTATGCAAATCCATTTGCATATATGATTGGTATTCTGGCCAAAGAGGGCTACAATCATGTCTTATGCAAAGTTGAATTAAAATGCAAATACCAATGTTTTGCCGTAATAGTCGGAGACATATGCGTAACTTCTATGCAATATATGTGTAATTACTATGCAATGACGTTTTTTAGCGAGCCTTATATGGTTAAATAGCTTTATTGGTGTTCTAGTGCAACTGAATATCTCTTTTTAGGGATAAAAAAGTTGATTATCACAGTTTTTTTAACCAAAAACATTGAAAAAAAAAATTTTTTGAAAATAAATTTAAATATTAGTATAACAAGTCTCATCAATGATTACTGGAGGTTGTAGCAGAATCAGTTGAGGGTTGAAAGATTTTAAAAAACTAAGAAAAAATGTTTTTAAAAATTGGAAAAAAAATTGATTTTTTTTGTTCTTTTTCGTAATTTTTAATGGAACGCATACTTGGCGAACAGCTAGCTTCATCATTCTAATGATCAAAGTTTCACAGTGTGAGATTTTATGAAGACCGGTTTTTACAGAAGTGTGAAAAAACCTCGGGAACACGATTTTTCAAAACATCTGGCAGCCACTTGTTTCTAATAGAAAACAGGTCTTTGCGAAAACCGTGTTCCCCGGGGTTTTTTGGCCAAGATCATCATAACCCTTTATTTCTGTTACAAGGTTGTAAGAAAAACTCATTCTGAGAATTTGTCAGCAAAACAACCACATCATCAATTTTTTTCAATTTTTCTGAAAAATTGACCTTTTTTTCAGAAAAAAAGTGTTTTTTCTCTAAAAATTTATATGAGGAATTTCAAAAGTAACACCTTCAAATTGTAGTAAAAAACATAGGGATAACATTGAAAAGTTAAAAATTTGCATGTTTTCAAGTTATCTGAAAGAAAAAAATTTTTTTCAAAATTTATAGTTTTCACAAAATTTTTGCTTTTTTACAAATAACTTTTTTTCTGTTACAGATATGAAAAAGTTTATGGGGACCAAAAATTTAGAGCGTGTTGTTTTACATCATATGAGATACTTCTTAGTAGTTTCTTCATCAGTCTTCCACTTGTAGGGTGATAAGTTAAAGACAAAATTATATGACTGAACATAGATTTTGTTCTCTGTGACCCGGAAATTGAGCTCCCCCAAAGTTTTTGTTACGAGTTTTATTGTAGAACACTTTGCGCTCAGCAAAATGTCCCCTTACAAAATTATCCAATTTTTTCGTTTTCAATGTTTTTTTTTGTTTTTGTTCAAAAATTTTCCAATTTTTCGAGCAATTTGTTCGAAAAATGGTTTGAAAATGGGCAAAGACACCACTTCTCAATAAAGTTGTTCAAGTCCTATTTTGTAGACGATATTGTGCTCTATAAAACCATGTTTATACATGTTTCTTCATTTAGCAAATATAGTCACTTTTACAGGTTTTCGAAAAAAAACTCAGTTTGTCTTTAGTCCTTCGAATTTTTTTTCTATTTTCAACACCAAACTAATAATATTAAATTTTTATTTTGTACACAAAAAATATTTAATCTCCTTTACAAAATCGAAACAATTTAATCATAGAAGTTGACTCAACATTTTTAAAAAACACAATTTTTGATTACTCCCATCACCAATTCTTCACACAATCAAACTGAGAGTTTAGGTTTCCTTTCAGAAATTCTAATCAAAGAGTTTTTCACAGGGTCTAATGGACCTTCTTTTTCTTGGCGCCAGGGTGACTTTTGGCGTCTCGGAGTTGTCGGGTGTTGTTGTTGTTGTTGCTGCAACCAAGCTTGAACCGGTCTCCAACATTGTTGTTGGTGTCGTCGAGCCAGACGGTGTTCTGAAGTCGGTCGCAGACAAATTCTGCATCAATTGACTTGCAGTTGGTAGTGAGCCAAAATTCCATGCAAGTTTCTCCTCTGTAACGGGGGAAAACAGAGACGGTGAGCTCTCCGGAGTCACAGTGGCACTAGGATCAGAAGTTGGCGTTGAAACACATCCTGGTGTTGGTGGTGGTGACTCGGGAGAATGTGGAAGGCCCCATAAATCGGCTATGTCATTGCAGGCCCGAACTACTCCCAACTGGTTTTCGAAAAAGGGCACGCAGTAACAATCGTATTTGTATAGAATATTTCGAGTTTCATTTGGCAGTGTCACAATGTCATACGGGTAAAGAGGATGTGTTAACGACAAAGGTGGAACGAACCCGCCTGAAGTGATAAAGGTTCGACCGCAATCTTCACTCTCCTTTTTGTCCGGCAAGGTTGCAATGAAGTTAATGAAGATTTTGGTTATCTTAAAGTGTTCAAGCGTTGTCCAATTCTACTTCTTTTGGTCGCTCAGGATATGGAAAGACATTTTCTGTGTTTGAAAAATTTTGAAGAGATAATAATGTTTTAAAGAATTTTGGAATGCTTTGAAGAGAAGATAAGCAAATTGAATGTTTTTGATAATTGAACAAGAAAAAGTTGTGAAAAAATTTTTTAGCGCAAGAATTTTTATTCACAAAATTTGACTTCTGCTCAGACAGTAGACTTTCAACAAAGTTAAAGAGTTGCTGTTTCGAAACCGAAATGAATTAAAAAGTAGCGGGAAATTTACCCCTATGTAGTTTATGTGAGTTAACAATGCGAGTCCAGTGGCAGTTCTCTTATCTGCCCCCGGCACACCCAAAGGCCAACTATTTTGGCCCGGAATTTTGATTGAAAACATATGTGCTTTACTACTTTGTCTATAACAGAATTAGGCACACGCCTTAAAACTGCACATGTATTTACAAAATTGAATTGAACGCCAGGTGTTTTTCATTAATTTGGACCAAGTTGGATAAGTAGACCACACACGTGTAACCCACGCATGCCGCGCGCCTGAGGTGGGGAGCACGTTGCTTGTAATGGAAACCACACTTTGGTTCCTTGTTACGAGGGAATTATCACAACTAACACGTATTATTCCCCTCTTATCAGTCAGTTTCTTTGAAACTCATGGTGTTAGGGACTATTACCAGTGTGTATTTGTGTGTGTGTGTGTGTGTGTGTGTGTGTGGGGGGGTTATCAAGGCAATGCCAAGAAATACCTCGTGTTGATCTAAATATAACTCCGCGATATATAAATTATATGGGAAATACACGGGCCTCTGAAGACATGTGATATATGTAAATCACTTGAAACACCCTTATCAGTACCGTTTTGGAATGAATAGTGAACATTTGAAAAAATTTAACCTTTCGCTAACAGTTGACTACGTTCTACAACAAACACTTCCAAGCTAATTTGGTACAAATGCCTTTCACTTCAAGGAAAGACAAAGAGTACGGTGATTGCTATTTCGATATATCCAAAACAGAAAAGAGATTGATCACAGCTACTCTCAAAACCTATGAAAACACTGGGACGTATGTCTTTTTGAAACTATTTAAGTGAAAAGACAATGAATACGAATTTGAACAGAGAATATCCCTTACAACAGAAGAATTTGACAAACTTATGAAAAAGTGGCAGGATACGAAACTCGGTGCCAGAGTCAGAAGGGAAAAAAGATACTTCGGTTGCTAAAAAATCGGTGGCTAAAAAACCTAACCTAGCAGAAAAAAATTCTGGATACGAATCAGCGTCCTCATCCTCGGCTGCTTCCACAGATTAATCATAATGGTTGAAGCAATGTTTGAACGATCGCCGGGTTACTTCAAACAATTTCAGAAGGCGTTCAAATTTTCAGTTTGCGATGAAAAACCGGAGTTGAATGGTGTAAAAAATTATGCTGTGTGTGTTCATTTTGAAAACCCCTTTTGCACTTTGAAAACTAACCATTACCATGTTTTGGTGGATACATCAGAGGTGACAAAGTCTTCAAACAAATCAAAGTTTACAAAAAGCTATACAGTGCCTTGTCTCTACACGACATTCAAGATTTTGTTTGCCAATTCAAATACCCTCAAGCTGAATGGAGAAATTTTTCAAAAGCTTGTTTTGGCGGTTGAGTACAACAAAAATTTGAGCATAGACTCCCACTCAATTCAGAAACTGTTGCCAAACTTCTCTAACGTAGCTGCTAATCAAAAGCTCAACAACAGCAGCAATGTGACGTTGAATGAAGACAATCAACGACGACTACAGCAAGGAAGCAGCGTACAGTTTCAAATCCATTAAACAACATTGCAAAATTGTATTACAAGGTCCAATAACCAACAAACTCAAACTGATAGCTTTGCAAGTGAATCTCTAAAGAGATTTCACAATATCTTGTCTGGGCCACACTCAGGTGCTTTCTGCCAAATAATGGACATTTTTTTGAGCGGATATTGTAATTTGCTTGTTGATACTGATGTTTTGTTTGTACGCATAGTGTTTGAAGATAAAATAAAATTTTGAAAAAAAAACTTTATTCAACTAAGCAGAGTTTTAGTAGAGTTAGTTAGAGCATCATAAGAAGCGCAAATCGAGTCAAATCAACATCACTCATATTTATAATTTCTGTGTTGTTATAAATGTAATGAGCAACAAAAATACAAAATTAGCCACACAAAATAGAGATTTGTGTTTGTATAGGTTGATTTCTAAGCAATTCATACACGTTTTGAATATCAAGAGCAGCGGAGGCCAGTCTGTTGTACAAACATTTGTATGATGTTAATTTCTGTCCAAGCGGAACAGCGAGAATGTAATTGCCATTCTTCCTACACAAAAGTGTCCAATGTGTTCCAATAGAATCAGAGCTGGATACATTCACAATAATGAATCTGTTCTGTGACAATTTCAAGTGAAAATTATCAGCTGCAAAGACACCACAAAATTTGTACTTTAGAAGTTTACATGCTTGAGTCAGGCTGTTTATTTCGTCTTCATCCATTAGTTTGTCAGAAAATGATTTTTCGAAACTTTCCGAGCCGAATCGATGAAAATAGTACTCGCTTTCTCACCAATAATGAAAATTTCTATATTACTTGGCAAGGCAACTGAAAACTTGAGTTCTATTGAAATTGAACAATTGGTGAGTTCAGGGTGAATAAAATCATGCGACGCCTGCTGAGTGCTTGTGAAATCAAACACCATAATAAAATGGCCCGGGTACTCAGACAATTTAATTCCATGACCATTGTCAATATAGGCTAAGTCTGACATTGTGTTGAAATATAAGCGTTCGTCATCAGTTGTATTTATTGGACTGTCAGCAACAGGAAGTCCATTTCGGTAAATACAAATCTGCTCCAGATTGAATTTACGAAAGTGGAAAGGATTGATTTGTTTGCTTCCTAAAAACGCTTCATTTGTGTTAAGTCATATAGCTAGACGTCGAATTGGCTCCCTGCTGAAAACATCTTCTTGTTTCCAGCTTTGCAGGCCAGTAGAAGCAAGAAACGTTTTAGTTATGGTCTCCAAATACGGATAGGACGCTGGACTTGATAGTAAAGTTTTTTCAATTGCAGAAATCACGTCATCGTTCAACGTCATTTTTCTCACATACAAATTAGCTTCTCTAATTTTTACTTTGTAGGATTTTGCAGCATCGTCGGAAATTGTTACAAAATCATCTATTGATCGTCGAAAAGAAATTCGCAGCGTCACACCACTCAAAAGATGTCGATCGCAAGTAAAAAAAATCTACAGCTACTTTTCCATAAAAAGAACATTCGGCAGATTGTCTAACCAAAGCTTTTCGTCTGTTAACTTCAGCTGCCAGAATTGCCCCGGGGTTCTCTTCGTATGAATAACATTGACATGCCAACCAAGTTGCTTTAGCATCTTTGTTATGAGAAAATTCAGTTTGTGAGCATAATTTCCATTTGCATTTGAAATTTTTAATCCGATACTGTACAGTCAGAAAAGAGCAAATGCAAAACATTATCGCAAAAGTAAGGGGCGTCTGTTTTGGTGACGTCTGCTGCAGCTCCAGCGTCATATTTCAAATCGGCTTCAAAACCTTGAACTATCTTGCATTTGATTTCCAGGAAAATTTTTTGTAGGTCAAAAAAATTATTTCTGTCTCCAGCCACCTCAAATTCGAGCATGGGTCCGTTAGGGCTGTACACTGGCCCTGCTTTTTGACAAAAACTACCATCAAAAGTTACAAGAAGCGCTGGTTTTTCAAACAAATCCAGGGAACTATGTGTTGCCTCTGTTGGCAACATTTTACCGATCATCTTTAACTCTAGCGAAGAAATCCGACCGACTTCTTTTTGGCTGTTTATTTTTTGAAATGACTGTCTTTCTCATATTAGTACTTTTTCTAGCTTTTGAGCCAGATTGTTTAGACTCTCCAATTCATTCGGTTTTGTCGTCTCATTCGCAGTGCTAATGAGCTTCCTGTTTGCTTTTTAACTGTATTCGAAATAGTGTTTTTCAACGCCTGCTTTGCGGATTTTTTTTTGCTGACAACATCCACTAACTCTGGCACACTTTGTAAGAGAAGTTCTTTTCCGACACGTTTTGCTGCGGGTAGAATGAATTTTCGTGCACGCGGTAAGGCGATTCAACCTATGCCACTTGCTAAAGCTCCAAAGCCACTTCCTCTTTGTCTATAGTGTCCAGAAATATAAGGCAACGAAGATGCTTGATTGGTATAGTACAATTCCATTGTTTTAATCACCCAATTTTTTGAACTTTAACGTCTATATTACTTTACCGGTCCCTGAAAAGGGGACTAATTGACCTGTTTCGGTACGTAACTCTATGGAAATTGATTGAATCGTATTTGAAAGTAGGTTTTTATAGTCCAAATTTGAAAAAAACTATTCTATGTGTTGGTTCAAGTTCACACACGCTACCGTTTTTCAGACGTTGTTTTGAATCAATGACACGTAATAAAGGCGCCTTAGCATCACCAACATATTGATACTCGATAATGTTTATGTAAATGAATATTAAATGCTTTCCCGCGCACAGATCAGCAGGGAATTCTCCATAATAAGCTTTTGTCTCATCGCTCTTCATTAATTTATTTGATGTAGCTGTATTCATTTTGTACCCAATATGTACACCATGTTTATCTGGAATTCCTGTAAAACCCACAATACTGGGTATTTCTTCACTAGGAAAAGTGATTCCCTCATTTTTACCAAAAAGTATTTCGTATTTTCCAGTACTCTTGATTTCACGAAACGAAAAATTAGGTAGTCCAACTGTTCGCTTGATAGTAAATAAAAGTTGAGCAACAGTGTCAAAGTTTCCAGTCATGAAAGAGAATTTTTCTTCACTGTAAGGTCGAGAAATGACATTTGCATCAGATGAGATGATGTGAGTCCTCGTAACCCTTAAGACTATATGCTATCAAACCTCAATTCACCACATGCTGAATTTTGGTCGGAAAAATAATTTCGCTTAGAGCTACCCTCCAGTCGCCAGATAGTTGAATTTCATCGTTGAAAAAATTTCTGATCGAAGCTAGTGTGTTTTGATCAAAGATCTCCATCAAAGCGCTAGAAATAACATGTACCGTAAACTCGTCTTCGAATCGTTTACTTCCCATTTTTTAGAGGAGACTCTCGTACTAGTTGAAGTTCGGGTTGATAGAATTTACCCTGGATAATTTCTTTATCCGCATCAATAAGAGAATACGTGGGAGGTTGCAATGTCGGGATAGATGCGATTTCAAATATCTCGTCAGTAAACGACTGTTTGTAGCCCTTCCCGAAAGTCTCCTCTTTATTCACTATGCGCACAAAATCAACAATATAGAATTTGGGTTTTTGAGAATTTGTTGTATTTGCAGTGAAGGACACAAGCCTTGGAACGTCTTTTTTCGTGACTTTGTTCGGAGCGAGCTTTATCGTTCGATTTACTCTAGAATTGATTGTTTTAACAAACGCATCCAATTTGTCTAGATATGAATAAGTCCATTTTTCTTCTAAATATCTTTAGATTATATTTTTCAAAGAGCGTATATTTCTTTCCGCAAAAGCAGACTTTTTCTCACTGAACGTACTGTATAAATGAATTCCGCGTTCAGTGCATAGGGCTTTGAAGGCACCTAGGAACTCTGTACCATCATCAACCCAAACTTTCTCAGGTTGTCTATGCTTGATCATTTTTTTGAAGACCTGTGCTGTCTCTGTGGCATATTTTGTTTTCAGTGGCTCAACCCTGAGATATCTTGACAAACAGTCAACAGCCACAAGCAGATATTTTACATCACCGTTGTATTTTGCAAGTTTATCAACATATGCTAGATCTACGGACCAGATCTCATTTATGACGTTAACAACAATTTTAAGCCTTGGAAACCTGAGGCGACGTGAACGGTATTTGTTGAAAGATGGTTTCGTTTCCAGATACATTTTAATTTTCTACATTGATAATTTACTCAAATTTTGCAATCTCTTTGCGCTTCCAAACGACGCAGGACCGTTTACATAGAGCTTGTCAAGTTTCCGCACATCGTCAATAGATATCCCAGTCGTTTCTACGCGCCTCTTCCGCTGTTTTCTCTTTACTTTCATGGACTCTTGGCATTGCATGTTTTTCCGTTGGTTCAGATCGTCTTCCTTCTTGCTCTTTTTTTGTTTTTTGCTTCGGTTGTTTGGATGCAGTTTCCTTTTCATCTTCACTGTAAAACTGATCTACAACTCTATTTGCGTGAGTATTATAAACCAAGTCAGCTGATATATCAAGTTCACTCAAGATTTTGGAAAACTTTGACAAGTCAATTTTTTTGTGGGTTGTTGTAAATTGTACAAAAAGCTTGCTAAATCTAATCCTTGAGGCTCATCATTAATGTGCAGAATGTTAGTCTCTTCACTAATAGAAACATTATTTGAATTGAAAATTTTATTTAGGATAATTGCAGCTCTTTTGGTTTTGTTTTCATCCACTAGTTTCAGTTCTAGCATTATCTGTAGGAGTGTTAACTGAGTTGCTTTTTGCTGATACAATGGATTATCAAATATTTCTTCCTTGGTTGGGTTTTTTGAAATGAACATTCTTTTAGGGATCAAAACAAACTCTTCTGCATGCATTATTCTGCCTTCAAGTAAATATAGCACGAAAATCCCAACGCTTGAATGAGTTCTGGTTTTTGGCTAAAATGTTTCGCTTTTTCTCCAACCTTGTTTTCTTTGATAATAATTGTTGAAATGATTTCTCCTGATTTTTAAGTAACTGCTTGTTCACTGGAACGTTGCCATTGATCACATTGAGCAAACACTCACAGAGAAAGTTTATAAAGCTATTTGGTGCTTGTTTGAGGAACTTTCTGAAATTGCTCTCGGGCAGCTCGAGCATTTGCTTTAGCATACATAACTCTTTCTCTCTCATCTGTCAAAGTAGTGATAACCGCTTTGGAGGACGGTAGATAAAAAATTGTTGGACCTGGTTGTACAATATTTGAACAATAACGCAAGGAGTCTGATGTTTTTGGATCTAAGTCAATGAGTAAGTGTCCAAAAGGTTGTTTTGTTGCAAGTTCATAGCTTTCCTTCAAAAAAATTTGTATTGTTCAACTGTTTTCCGACTTAGGTGATCTGCTGTATGTCTCTAGGTGATTTGAACAAAATGATATGGGTTGTGTTCAGATCAATCGTTCGCGACCATTTACTCTGTTGAAATAAGTTATGCTTAACATAAATCACACTAATAATTCTATGGCGTCCCGCAGTTGCAAGTTTTGAAAATTCTTTGACATTGAAAATTTCTTCACACGAATCGTCAAACACAGGCAGACAATTTTCCAGCTGAGAAATGAATTCGAATCCAGAAAACTTAGTGAAAAAATGTTCACTTTACCCTCTATTGTGCTGAACTTTGGCTGCTCGTGTTGATAGAAGTAGTAGATAGAAGTAATAAAGGTTGGATAAAAAGTGTTTCTCAATAACATTTGGAATATAAGTTCTGTTTTTCCACAACACGAAGGACCAAAAACAGCCATAAGAAGCCTATCGCTAGTGGATATTATTTTGTTCATAGCTTTGGATTTGGAAGAGCGTAGCCAACTGTGCACGAAAGCAATGAAAACCAAAATGTTGATTCCTCATAATCAAGTTAGGAAAACACAAGCTTGGTTAAAGAAACTACGATAAGAAAAAGTATTATCAAAATTTGAGTAAAATAGACGACTTCGGAACGTGGTAGCCGAGAATTAAAAAACTTCCACGAACGCCTCTCTTGATTTTCCTCATCAAAAACTAAAGCATTCAAACCCCCTACATTAGCGGAGTCTATCTGGTCTTCTTTAACACTCATTTGAAAATAAGTAATTTGCAAAAATGAATTTACACTCAGTTTTTTAGTTTAAATTGCAATTTTGTTAGTCTCTCTTTCAATCCAAAAGAATTCATAAGTAGTATATCTAGAGTCTTTGTCGTCTTTTTTGTAAGTCACTTTATAGTTTGCCTGCATTCCGTAACCACTTCCATAGTAGACAATAGACTCTACGTTGCCTTCACTGACTAACATTTTAATTTCATCAGAGAGATTGTCATCGTCCAGAGGTACTTGAACTGGTGCTGGCCACATGGGCGTAGGTAAAGCGGTTAGTTTCAGTTTTCTCATTTTCTGTTGTAACGACATGATACATTTGAAAATATTCAAGTAATGAAAGATTTTTCTTCAGCGTCTCAATTTCTTTAGTGTTGCAGAGAATCTGTTGTTTTCGCAGAATATTCTGTCCCCGTGATTCTATTTTCTCTTCTTTTAAAAAAGTCAATGTCAACTGATTATCATTCGTTATGTAACTGCATACTGTCAAACTTGGAGATAAATTCACTTGAAGAACTGACGGAGCTGCCTTCTCCACTCGACGGCTCATTGGATGGCAGAGAGATCCAATAGAAATACAGCTGTGCTTTCCTTTTAGCACAATGTTTCCTCTTTTGCTTTTCCGGTAGGTAGAAAGAGTGCAGAGCACAAGTAATATTATCAATTGGCGATTCAATATCTTCAACTTTCGGACATAGAAGAGTTTCCAAATCTATTAACGCTTTCTGCAAGAGAGTTTGGAGTGATTCTGTTGTCTCTTTCCCTTTGGTATAAAATTTCCCTAACGGAAACCGAAGTTTAATGGCGAGAAAAATTTGTGATAGAAACCAATAAGGATAAGTACCGCTGTTCCAAGACAAACCATGTAAAAATTTAGTAACCCACTTATGACATCTCCTGTCACTAGCGGAAAGTGAGTTGTAGGAAACTGGCGGAAGAAAAAGAATTGTGTCCGAATAATTATTTGAACAAAGCGATAACTCTTTTATTATAAAACCAGTTTTCTTGTAACGAAAACCTTCAAAATCCAATATCACTATTTCTTGTTTCAGCATTCCAACAAAGTGAACAAATTGTTTTTGAACGTCTTCACAAACAAACAAAAAGCCAATCCCGTGATGTGACCCAAATACTCGTTCGTAATTGGACAAATTAACACATAGGAGTATCCAGGGCCTTTACGACTGTACTCTGCTATAAAACCCGATGCATCGTGGAGTATTGCATGAAGTCGAAGTATTTTGAACGATTTGAAGTAGTTGTCCAGCGACGAATTATCAATTCCAATTAGACCTCCATACGGTCTCAGCTTCAATGTCGCCTCCAAATCAATATCAGGATCAAGATATTGGCAAGCAGCTAGAAAATACAGAAACCTTTCACCGTACTTTGGATAATTGTTCTTTATCTCCAGGTAAATTTCATGAATACTTTTTAGATCAATGGTTGCTATCGTTTTGGCCATCCTTTTCTACAAATATTATTCTGGCAAAATTAACCTTAATCGTACCTCCTAGGATTGACCACTTGAGCTCCCAACAAAAGTATATTCACACAAATACATGTAGAGAAAATACCGCTAACATGAAGGATCTTCCCTCACACTCGCGAAACATATATACCAACAATAAGCCACCAGACAGATACATGTAGCGCAATTACCACTTTCTTAACATAAAAGATCTCCCCTAAGGTGTCAGTGATCCCCCTCTGCCGAAAGGATCTCGAAGGATCTCCCCTAAGGGATCAGTGATCCCCCTCTGCAGAACGGATCTCCAAGGGTTCCCCCCCCCCCGATCTTCCATTATATATACAACACTACTCACGTGTCACATAACAAAACACAGTGTGTAAGTGTGAGAATAAAAATCACCTGGGGGAACAAAATTTCATAAATTAACTTACAAGCCGGAAACGAACTTCGTATAGTGATTTTACACAAAACTCTTAACTGCAGAAATCTTCTCGGTTTAATTGCGATTGTTACTTCAAAGTTGTTTGTCTCACAATTGAGGGGATAATTTAACCTCATGATACAATGTGATAGTTTCAAATCAATTTACCACGGGCCACTGAGGCAGGGTCAAAATTATTAATAGTACCAACGTTAACAAAACCCCTTAATTAAAGCTTAAAACCGGGGAGAAAAAACAGGGTATTAAACAAACAAGGTTGAAAAAGCGAGCGGCTCCAGATCTGTTAGGATATTATGTTATGCAGCTCGCTTTTGTAGCTGTATATGATCTATAATCTTACCGTTTCATTATCATTTCAGTTTATGACCAATTGGTAGTATTTTTTTGCAATACCAAATAGAACAAGGTTCGCTGCAGATCACACAAAACGGAATCTCCTTATATATTTCATTTCAATCCCAAAATGAGCCAAATCGGAGACAAAGATAAATGTCTAAGACCTGGTTATGCAAAAAAATATTAAAAAATTAACTTAAAGTGGCTCTAAGATACAGTAACAAGTAAATTATTGCTCAAGAATAATTTTCAATACAAGAAACAGTAACAATGCACTTATCGGTAATCTTTATTGGACAAGACACAGAATCACGTTATCCTTGTAATAGTTTTTCATTTTATCAGTTTTTCAGAGTTATAGAGATTAAGTCGTTTTCTGCGGCTGTTGTTATTGAGCGCTTCTTTTGTTGCTGTTGTTGCACCTTTTTTTCCACGTGAATGTAGCTGCAACAACAAAAATTGGAATTATATCAAATACTACGAGCAAACAAACAAACAATTGAAATAAAAAAGTTTCGCTTCTGTTTTTTTGCAGCTAATGTCAATTTTTTCCCACCTACGTAACCTACTCAAGCTCACTTCTGATATCAATGCCCTGAATTTCTTTTGGAAAAAGTCGTTGTCTCACTTAGCAGTATTGAAGCGAGCTGCTAGCTATAAAACAGGCCTCCTGTAAAATCTTTCCTTAAATACAATCGCTGCTGAATGAATTGCTATCCATCAGAAGCCACAAAAGTTTCTTTAGCGCTCTCATCAAATAACAATTCAAGATCACATTGTTTCAATTTACGGTTGGATTTGCATTTGCATTCTTGCGGATTGTTGAAAGTTGGCAGATGCTTCTTCTGAATCTGTCTCAGATGAGATCGAAGAAAGCTTGTGCTTGTGCAAAGAACTTTCGATAATCAAAAAACTTTTCAGTTCATGGTATATTTGGTAGACAAACATTTTTGCTACAAATTAGAAAGCATTTTGTTTCCGATGATGGGATCCCAGTTCTTAACATCACAACTGACAGGTGGTAGTTTTGGTCGTTCATCTAGCATTCAAAATGTGCTCCGCAACACACATTGCGATTGAAACTTCATCTTTCGGTTCACCTCAATCGGTTCAACACTGCATACTTTGTTTTCCTGCAACTTCCTTCCAATGACTCCCAGAATCCTCCAAAATGAACTAAATGAACTTCGATCTGATGCCTTGTTGAACAAGGTTTTCCTCAATTTTGTCAAGCGCCACGCTACAAATACTTTTTGAACGCGCGTTCTGAATCGATTTTTCGTTAACGCACCCTTCTTTATTTTTTGCTGTAAAGGGGCAGAAGTAGTGGCCTCCAGCACTTGCAAAAGCTGTTGAAGCAACCAGCTTTTCTTTAGGTACCTCGGCCATCACTGGAGCCATTTTTTGTGCTCCGCTTCTTCGGCGCTTGATAAATTTTTTTGTTGTTTAGCGTTTGTCATTTCTCACATCGATAATGCAGAATTGCTATTTAACAATGTTTCTCACATGTTCAGTCACCTAATGAGAATGGTTCTTGTGCCTGCAACAAAAGAATAATTCAACAGCGTGATGCTTCAATTGTAACAATTTTGGGCACTTTGTATTCAATTCTTTTGCTGTTTTGCCTTTGAGACAAAAAATTCGCTTTGTCAATGAGGGCTAATAGCTGTAAAACCTTGCTGCCTGTTGGAACGTCCAATTCAACCGTGAGACTTTTCAAACCTTCTACAAACAGCTCTGGTAGCAGTAGCTGGACAATGCCTGTCTTTGCCTTTTCTATTTGTTATATGATAATTGATTTTATTTTCAATGCCCGTCTTGTTGTTTTCAATGCTCGTTGCATTTACACTATTTTTTAAACAGAAGATTGGATTTGCTAAATCGTTCCATCTGAACGATGGATTTCTTTTCTTTGTTCTGCGTTAAGGGGACTAATGCATGTATGTTTTCTTCATCAGAGGCAACAAATAAGGTCGAGTTTCTCACGCGATTCACTTCCTGGTTGCTTCAACCCCGCTGGCCTAGTTAACTAGTCGGCTGCTCTAGATACAGCAATTGCTCTCATATACCACTCACGTGTTTAAACTGTGAAACAATAATTGTATCTTGTATCTCAGTCACTTGATTGGCCACAAACACATATTGATTGCTCTTAGAGCTTTGTAACCATTGCGGTTCTCTATTTGAAACAAGGAAGTGTGCATTCATCTCGTGTTCTTTGATAACTTGCTGTTTGATTCCCATAGCCATGACATCAGATGGCAATGCAGAGCCCGGTTTTGACAGGTGTCTACTCAATGCAAGTCTGTAATTCCCAATAACAAGTGATAAGTCAGCTGAGAGTTTCTTTACTTGAGAAAGTAGATAGACCAACTTACATACCGTGTTTCCCAATACGTCAGCCAACAAGAGAATTTGAACTAGGTCCATCAACGTATTGAAGTGCATTTTATCAATGCCGCTTTTAGCTGTACAAAAAATTTGCTCTTTCCAATTAGGAAACTCTGCTTGTTCAACAAGTTCCCTTTGGTTGTTCCAATATTGTCCAATATGTGACCAGATGTTAGAGTTTCAACATTTTTGAGTTTCAACATCTTTGAGTTTCAACATCTTTGGCGCCACCTCTGAAGACTATCATCGGTAATATTCCAATGGAGCCCAAGTATAGATGCAACCTCTGTATTCGGTTAAAAATCAAGATGCTTTTACTGATTGATTTTATTTCCCTGCGTTTACTTCAACCTGGTTTCCGATCAAATTCTTTAATTCAAATCCATGTTTGGGTTTCAGATAATCTCAGAACTCAATATATTCTTGTGGTGTTTTGGTTAAATCCTCCATGTAGAAGTTCTTGTGGAATGATTCTGCTGCGATCGGAAACTTATCTTCAAGTTTTTTTGATTGGAATTGTTTGAAGGCGTAGTTTGCGCAAGTTCCAGAACTTTTTACTTCGAAACCTTGGTGCTTGTACAAGTATGCCCGCACAAATTTACAAATTGTCGTATCACATGAAAAAACTCAGAAAATTCTTGTCATCTTCAGAAACTTGGACGTGCAGATAAATTGATTCAATATGAGCCATCAGGGCTACTGTTCTTTCACGAAACCTAAAAATCATTCCAATCAACATAGAAAAAATCAAGTCTAAGTAACTTGTCGCCCAGGCATTCTTTTTTAACACTTGAGGCAGAGTTGCAATCATGGCGGAATTTGTGCCGCATATACCACCATTCTATGGCAAAATTACCCTTGAAATCTGATTCGTTCAATATTTTAACGATCATTTTCTCAACGTCTGTATCTATTGAGGACTGATACAATCTATTGAAATTTCGCCCCTTTAGAATCTTCATCTAAATTGATAAAGCTAACCCAACTCGGAGCTCTATTTGTTCGGTAGTATTGGTTCTGTTTCACCCCACCGCATCTCGACTTCATACCGCTCATCTCTAAAATTTGTATTACTCTATAGCGCCTTTTTTGGTTGCAGTTTCCTTTCTGAGTGACGGACAATGTTTAATTTGGAAGCGTGCGTCTCATGACCCACTATCTTGGTAAACTTTCCGCCAGGTTCACGTTCTCCGCCACCTTCAAATGGTTACCAAAATTGCTGATAGTTAATAAGTAATTAAATCAAGCAAGTTGATAGTGACTTTTGACCTTTAGGTGGCTGTTGCCTACGCAAGGTCTCAAGTTGAGCGTCAACAATCCATCTCATGAGGGCCGCTGGACGTGTTTTCCTCAATACAACGTGGAAACAACAGCAATCACAAAAGAATAACTTGTCTAGTGTTATAAGAAGTTTCGACTGAATAAGGTCCGGTCGGGATAGTTTGTTCGGCTAATATAGATTCCTATCGACTCCCACAGGCCATTGGGACATGACCAAAATAGGCAGTACTCGTATCCATATAAAGCATTTAAGGTTGTTTAACATGGGATGCTACTTGACCCCTTTAGAGCGCAGGTAATTATTATTAAATGTGGTTTTCACAAAATTGTATTTCCTTAATTGTCGGCTAAGAGGTTTGTGGGCTAAGTGTATAATGCAACGTTACCAGCCACTGTAATAGCTTATCTTAATGCGAAAAAATTGGAATCTGATGCAGAACGTAAAACTGAAACTGAGCAAGTTGACATTTTGTGACCGGCGATGGGAAACTAAGCGAAAACTCTATTGGGCGAACGCATTTTGCGTAGCCATCAGATGAAAATTTTGAACTTAAGGTTTTGAGGACATTGGCAGAGTACCAATCAAAATACTCAACAGTGTACTTAAAAATCCATTTGACGCTATAAAGTACTCAAGCGTCCATAACAAACGTCTCTTCCCTTAGAGCTCACAAAGAAACGAAAATGATCAGAATTTTTTTAATATTGATTATTTGCGGCATTTCACTTTATGTTCGTCCAGCAGTTATGATAACCTTTTCTCGAAATTTCCTCCGTCCCATAACTCTTAACAGGAAAAAACATTTATATTTTTTTAAATGTTTTGCATTCTTGAACTGATTCTTTTGGCAAACAATTTTGTCCAAATGCTAGCGAGTAGCGAGAATAGTTTGTTAAAAAAGTACTTTTTATATATGCTTTGTTTACTAATTTTGATGTTACTACAATAAATAGGAACTTTTGCGTACTTTATAGCGTTAAGCGGATTTTGAAGTCGCACTAAGTCATAACTTGTATTTGCCTGATGTCCCCGTTTCGAATTTTTATCGATTAGGTGGTTAATCCGGGACTTTGATGCGAGAGTGGGGAGGGGGTAATGGGGAAGTAAATTGTGTGGTAAATGGTGTAAGAGTAGGGGCAATTATAGGGGGAAAATGACGCAAGAGTAGGGGCTAGCGGGGGTAAATCGACGCAAGAGTAAGGGGCGGGCGGTTGTAAAACGACGCAAGAGTATGTGTAATCGGGGATAAAACGATGCAAGTATAGGGAGGTAAGGGGTGCATTACCCTCTCACTCTTACATCATTTTACCCCCCTTGGCAGCCCAACTTTTAAAACGTTTTACCTCCGTAGTCCCAGACTGGCAGCCTTGAACTCTCACTCTTACATAATTTAACCCTCTAAAATTACCCCTATTCCTATCTTTTTGGGAGGTAATTTTCGGGTTAGAAATTTCTCCCTTACTCCCTATTACCGCTTTATCTTACATCCCCATTACCCTCCTTATCTTAAATTGAAAAAATGGTATGAAAAGACCGTGCTGGACTCAAATAGCCCATGAAAAAAATTTAGCTGGACCTAATCGTCAGCTATACTTTGGCTCGACCAAATTTTATGATGCTGGACTTTATCTCGACCCAAATATGATGCTCGACTTTACCTCGACCTAAAGTGTTGATGCTGGACCCAGAAAATTTACATTTACACAACAAATTGGTCTTTGCTTATAACGTAGTCAACGGGTTCTACCGTTCAAATTTTTCAATGTTTATATTTTCCAGAAAAACGAACTGTGCTATTACAAATATATTTGAAAAAAAAAACTACTTATAGAACCAAATGAACTAAATCATAACAAACTAAACTCAAGGATGATGAAATCTCGTTTGTTAGAGCTTTGTTAACTAGCTGAATTCAGCCAAAAAAATTCGCTATATTGCTTAATTCTAAAAACTATTTTATCTTAAGAATTCTTTATTTCTTAGGATTGTTTGGCGGAAATCCACCTGTTTTTAGAAGTTGGACTGCCTGTTGTAACGCTAGTTTGGCGTTGCTGGTAGATAATACAAAACTACAAAAAATTATAGAAAGGCTAACTGTTATTAATCCCACAAAATGCGATCCTCGAATCATGAAAAGACCATGCTCGACCTATTAAAAGACCGTGCTCGACTTTAATTGGCTACGAGAATACTTATCTGGACCCATGAAAAGACTTTACCTCGACTTTACCT
>NW_027450704.1:7500-22101 GCF_964194025.1 Convolutriloba macropyga | reverse complement strand
GTCGGTAACTTTAATCCTTTTAAATCATTTTTGTTATCTTCAAATGATGGTAGTGTTATTATTTTCTCTGTACTCTCACTAATTAAATTTTTTTATGGTAATGTTTATGGTTAGTGGATCAAAATCTCTACTATGATACCATAATATTCTTGCTGCTCTAATTTTATCTTAAACTCTCTTTCTTTTGTTCTATTACTCTATTATTTTAAATTGTTTTAGTGTTTCTAAATTTGTTCTAGTCATATATCTGTTTATTTCATTCAATAATAAAGATTTGATTTTAAATAAATTGTGACATTGTCACCAAATTTGTTATTTTGTCATATATATTCTGTTCAAACAGAATGGTTTTTGTATTTTTTCATTGAAAACTTAACCTTTCACCATCACATTAAAAGTTTAACCATTCACCGTTACATCGAAAACTCTAACCATTCACTCTAATAATCAGTCAACAAAATTATTTTTTTCATCAAAAAAGAAATTGGAACTTCGAAAATTGCGAGAAAAATTCACATCTAATTAATATTGAGGAGATATTTAGAATAATAGTTGATACAATTTCAGGTACAGCCAACTGAACTTTCTCGAGATTTTTTTAGATCGTGCTATTTTTTCAGCAATGATGTAAAAATGATTCAACTATGTTGGGGTAAAATTACAAAACTCCCGTATTGTGTTTAACACAACTCTGCTATGCTATTTATATTAACTTTTAACAATGTGTTATGCTACTGCTTTTATTTGTGCTGAATGTACCTCCTGCTATAAAAATGAGAATGGAAATATATGTATAAAAATAATTTAAAATGCATCTATTTTATACACCTCTCCTCTCCCACCACTGTGTCATACAAATACAACACTCATTACTATTCCATTAAGAAACAACAACCTTTTTGAAAGAAATGGAATAATTTTTTCCGTTTTTCTGCTCTTTTTGTCAAACTTAGAGCTAGTTTTGTCAACGCCGCGTTGTAGTCTTTCGTATATTTTTTTGTAATTAATTAAAGTCGGGTACATTCCCTCTCATTGTTCTCTCATCGTTCAAATGGAAACCCATTCTAGACAAGCCGCCATTCTTTCTACCAATATTAACTAATTTAATTGATACCCGATTTGTTTATCACATTTCCAAGATCATCTATTTCTGTTTTTCAGAACAACTTCTGCGAGGGTGAGTGACTGAATGTAACTCATTTTTTGATTCCCCCCCCCAAAAAAAATGTGTTTATTTTCTTAGTGAGTCAATAGCTACAATTCAGGAGAAAATTCGAGGTGTAAAACCAATGCGCACAGTTTTGAACTAAAGAAATTAAATCAACCATAGTAATTGTTATTTGTGTGATGTTTTACGTCGCTTTTTTTCACTTCAGAGGCAGGAAAAATTCACTACCCTCCTATACAATACAATTTCTACGTCAAAGTGTATGTCTTTAATGTTGGACACACCAAAGAAGAAAAGTGAGTATACATTTTTTGAATCATTTGGACAGAAGTTAATTAAAATAAATAAGCCCATTGCTCAAAAGTTTGAACGCTTGTACAAAGCAGAAATCACCTTTAAACGGCTCGCAAGTTTTGTTTGAATTGGTTGACCGCACAAAAGAGATAAAAAAAAATCCTCGAAAATTCTTGAGAATCTATGAAAGAATAGATTTTTCCTATATTCATGAGGCCAAAGAGTTTTTTTGGAAAAATGTATGAATAACAATTGAAAAAGAGACAGAACGCACAATTTAAAAATTTCGAGAAAGGAGCTTCGTTTTGGTTTTTGTAGCTAACAATCGGAATAAGACAACAACTTTTTTTACTATAATATACATGGAAAAAAAATCAAACAAGTAAGTTTTTAGATCCAAACTGTCTCCTCTTCCTGCCAGGCAGAGTTCAAAAGGTGGCATTACCAAAAAAACGCCTTTACCAAAAAAATTAGGTAGTTTAACACACTTTCAACAAAGTTGACGTTTTTTAGAGTTATTGTAGAGACAAATTTTGTCGCTATATTCCATGTTTTTGTGTTTTGTGATAAACGAGAGTATGATATTAAGAAATACGGTGAAAAATTTGTTCATCACATTTCACAATTAGGCAATGAACATATATTAAAGCGTGTCTTAATTTTTAAAACGCTGAATCCGAGATACAAAAACGTGAAGCAGTTTGAAAATTTTTTTGCCACTGAATTTTGTTTTTGATCTCCTGGACTGAAAGACAAAATTCTCAACACTGATATTTCTGTGAAATTGTATATCTCTTTTCTCGCTTCTGTTCTACAGCAATCACCAGTTGGATTTCAAGTTGAGAAGGCAATTTCAGATATCTAGCTTACCTGCAAGTCATTGTTCAGTCTTTGCCCGGACAATAACGAATCAAAAACTCTCTCTACATCCAAGTTTTTTAATACCCATCCAATCCATTTTCCGTCATTGTACTTTTAAGCAGCGGCTCAATTTTATGAAACTTGAAAAAAACTTTTAAGAAACAGATTTCACAAAAACATCGGAAAAATTTGTTTATTTTTGTTTTCGGAAGTTGGTTTTTCGGAACAATTTGTTTATTTTGTTTCAACAAGCACCATTATTTAAGAAAGTTTTGTTCATGATGAAATAATTTCGGTCATTTTTTCTGGGTTCTTTTAAGTGTTTGTCCTCCTGCTTAAATTTTCCTTTTCATAGAATGCTCGACATTGGAAATCTTGGTGAGGCTGTAATAGAGCACCGTGTTGCCCAGGTTGAGGTGCCAGACCGAAAGTCGATATGTCCAGACCGAAATGAACGCAGAAGGTGGCGTCGTGCGTTCAAAATTACACGGTCTGGAAAAAAATGAACGCACGATAGTCTGGACATATGCAATTTTGAACGCACGATAGTCTGGACATATGCAATTTTGAACGCACGATAGTCTGGACATATGCAATTTTGAACGCACTATAGTCTGGACATATGCAATTTTGAACGCACGATAGTCTGGACATATGCAACTTGGAACGCACGATAGTCTGATCATAGGTAACTTTGAACGCACGATAGTCTGGACATATGCAACTTTGAACGCACGATAGTCTGGAAATAGGCCGTTTTGAACGCACGATAGTCTGATCATGAACGCACGAAAACATTTTCGTGCGTTCATGATAAGACTATCGTGCGTTCAAAAAGGCCTATGTCCAGACTTTCGTGCGTTCAAAGTTGCATATGTCCAGACTAAAAAACTAACCTTTTATGCTTGTAGATGCCCATTGAAGATGAAGACTCCAGAGGGTTCCATGAGTCCACAAATCTACATATAAAGTCTTTTTTACGTGAGGTACATGAACATCTTTATACTAATAGTAGACAGCCTTTTTTTTGCTAGCGTGAGCAGAATTCAAGAAGTCTATCTATCAGTATTAAGAATAAATTGAACCTCTAATAAAACTTTTTTTGATAAGACTTTTTTTTGACACTCATTCAAGAAAGCTGAAATCAACATCAACATATATCATACATCATAAACACACATCATAGACTCAAACCAATAGACCGAAGCGAGAGACGAGCGAGACAACGCGAGAGACGAGCGAGAGAACGCGAGACGAGCGAGAAAACGCGAGACGAGCGAGAAAACGCGAGACGAGCGAGAGAACGCGAGACGAGCGAGAGAACGCGAGACACGAGCGAGAGACGAAAACAGGGGCAAGAGAACGAGGGGAGAGGGGAGAGAGAGCACAGAAAAATCTTGACGCCCGAAAGGCGTCCCACCCATTTTTAACTCTATATTTTTGATTTTTTTCAAAAAAAAACCGTACGCAAAACTAACTTTTTTCCTACCCAAGCCATCGGAAAAATTCTTTTCGTGTAACACTATACCTACAAAGTGGATACTCCATACCAAGTTTGGTTCAATTTGAACAACTCTATGACCTAATCAAAAATACCTATTTTTAAAATTAATTATTCGAATTAATAGCAAATTTCCGTACGAAAAACTAACTTTTTTCCTAGGCAAGCTATACCAAAAATTCTTTCTGTCTTAGACTCTAGGCACCCATGGTATACTCAATACCGAGTTTGGTTCACTTTGGACAACTCCTTGACCCGACGAAAAAGACCTATTTTTAAAATTATTTATTCGAATTAATAGCAAATTTCCGTACGAAAAACTAACTTTTTTCCTAGGCAAGGTATACCAAAAATTCTTTCTGTTTTAGACTCTAGGCAACCATGGTATACTCCATACCCAGTTTGGTTCACTTTAGACAACTCCTTGACCCGACGAAAAAAAACAATTTTTAAAATTCAATAATTGCAATTTATTTGAAATAATAGCAAATTTCCGTATGAAAAGCTAACTTTTTTCCTAGGCAAGCTATCCCAAAAATTCTTTCTGTTTTAGACTCTAGGCACCCATGGTATACTCAATACCGAGTTTGGTTCACTTTGGACAACTCCTTGATCTGGTGTAGCTGCTGGATGTGCGACGGGGGGGTGGGGGGGGGCTCTGACACTTTCTCATTGCTTTCACTAACTTACCATCACCATTTGAACGTTTCCGATACATTTCATTTCATATGCACCTCTTTGCAGGTTAATTATAATGGTCTAGCCGGACAGCGCATCATAGCACTCCTCCTGCTGTCAGATGACATGCTCAGAATGTATACAGCTGGTCAGTTGACAATGGGGCAGTTAATTCGAATATTTCACATTGCCAACACATATAACTTACCTGTAGAGAGGCGAAATACAACTTGCATTCAAACTACATATTTCGGATGCCCTCGAGCTGCCGAATATATATAGCTAGTTGGTTGTTAGTTTTAAAAAAAGAGAATACAGATCGGAATAATAGGAACTATTTGGTGATCCCACCCCCCCCCCCCAACCTGTTTTCAAAGCTTAATATCTCGAAGATGACTGAACCGATTTTTAAAAATGAAGGTGTTTTGGAATCAGGAAGAAAAGGGTTATCGTCTGAAACTTAAAAAAGTTCGGAAAAACAGTTTTTAAATTTTGATGATTTTGACCCCTTGGTCAAAAACAGCTCATTTTCGACATTCTTCAGAGAAAGCAAAAATACAACACCTTTGGTCAGAGATAACATTGCAACAATATACATGACCGTAACGAAAATTAGCCAAGCTTTATTTTAAGCCATAGAACACTTTCTAACTCTATCTATGCTCGAAGTTATTAACAAAAACAAGTTTCGAAGTACAAACACAACTTTAAAACAGGACTGATTGTGAAAAAAGGCGTTTTTTTCACTTTTCTTCCAATTCCTTGCAATTTTTTTAACCCTTTTTTTTCAAAAACGGTAGTCTTTGTATACATATCTAGAAAGATGAGTTTCTAAGCAGTATAACAAGCATAAATATGCCAGATAAATATTCTGTAATGATAAAATACGTTGATAAGCTTTAAAAATCACCTAAAAAAAATTGAAAAGTTTCAAAAACTTCTTCCAATTTTCATGCGTTAAAGATACTTTAAAGACCCTTTCTTTTCGCGCAACCTTTCTTTCACGCCTGATCTATTGAAAACCATAACAGATTTTAAGTGCGGAATCCCTTAAAAACAATAAATTTAATGTTTTTTTTTGTTAGTACAGTGAAAAAAATATAACATTTTGAGACCCAATGCAAATCTTTTCACCGAAGATTATTTTTCAAAGCAGGCAGGCTAATTTTTTCTTTTGATTTGCCTTGAACACACAATTAGAACTTTTTCGTATCATATTAACATTAATCTGAACAACACTTTGACCCGGTCACAAAAACTGACCGCACACGATGAGGCTTAACTTTTTCGATCACCGAACATTGTTTTGGACACCAAATCGTCAATTTTACTCCAATTGTGCTCATTTTTGGTGGGTATCCTCCACTTTAGCCATAATTTGTGATGAAATTAAACAATTGGACTGACCGAACCATTTTGAAATAGTTTTTATCTATTTCCAGAAAAAAGAACCGAAATTTTTCGATCGACGATCATTATTTTGGTGACCAAATCGTCAATTTTAGTCCAATTGTGCTCATTTTTGGTGGGCAGGCTCCACTTTAGCCATAATTGGTGATAAAATAAAAGCATTGAATTCAGGGAACCATTTTGGTTAAGATTTCAATGATTTCCAAAAAAGTATCCGCGCTCGATGAGGCTTAACTTCGTCGATCACCGAACATTGTTTTGGACACCAAATCGTCAATGTTAGTACAATAGTGCTCATTTTTGGTGGGTATGCTCTACTTTAGCCATAATTGGCGATAAAAATACAACCTTGGACTGACCGGACCGTTTTGGACAAGTTTTTTCCTATTTCCAAAAAAAGTATAAGAACTTTTTCGATCACGGAACATTGTTTTGGTGACCAAATCGTCAATTTTAGTCCAATTGTGCCCATTTTTGCTGGGTACGCTGCGCTTTAGCCAAAATTGGGGTTAAAATAAAAAAAACTGGACTCAGGGAACCATTTTGGTTAAGTTTTTAGTGATTTCCAAAAAAGTATCCGCGCTCGATGAGGTTCAACTTTTTCGATCACCGAACATTGCTTTGGCCACCAAATCGTCAATTTTAGTACAATAGTGCTCAATTTTGATGGGCATGCTCTACTTTAGCCATATTTGGCGATTAAATCAAAAAATTGGACTGACCGGACCGTTTTGGACAAGTTTTTACCTATTTCCAAAAAAGTATCCGAACTTCTTCGACCACGGAACATTGTTTTGGTGATCAAATCGTCAATTTTAGTCCAATTGTGCTCATTTTTGATATGCAGGCTCCAATTTAGCCATAATTGGGGAGGAAATAAAAAAAATAGAATGAGCGAACTATTTTTTTTGTTTTCAATTACTTCCAAAAAGTATCCGCGTTCGATGAGGCTTAACTTTCTCGATCACCGAACATTGTTTTGGACACCAAATCGTCAATTTTAGTAGAAATGTGCCTTTTTGGGTGGGTATGCTCCACTTTAGCCATAATTGGTTATGAATTGTAAAAAATGGACTGAACGAACATTTTTGGAGAAGTTTCTACCTATTTCCCAAAAAGTATCCGAGCTTTTTCCATCACCGAACATTTTTGTTGTCATTAAATCGTGAATAGTAGTACAATAGTGCTCATTTTTGGTGGATATGCTCTACTGCAGCCATTATCGGTAATGAAAGAAAAAAAATGGACTGAACGAACAATTTTGGACAAGTTTCTACCTATTTCCCAAAAAGTATCCGAACTTTTTTCCTCACCGAACATTGTTGCGGTCATCAAATCGCCAATTTTAAAAGAATAGAGCTCATTTTTGGTGAGTATGCTCTACTTTAGCTTTAATTGATGATGAAATAAAAAAAATGGACTGAACGAACCATTTTGGACAAGTTTTTTACCTATTTCCAAAAAATTATCCGCGCTCGATGAGGCTTAACTTTTTCGATCACCGAACATTGTTTTGGACACCAAATCGTCAATTTTAGTACAATGGTGCTCATTTTTGATAGGTATGCTCTACTTTAGCCACAATTGGCGATGAAATTACAAAATTGGACTGACCGGTCCGTTTTGGACAAGTTTTTACCTATTTCCAAAAAAGTATCCTAACTTTTTCGATCACCGAACATTGTTTTGGTGACCAAAATCGTCAATTTTAGTTCAATTGTGCTCATTTTTGATGGGCAGGCTCCAATTTAGCCAGAATTGGGAATGAAATAAAAAAAATGGAATGAGCGAACTATTTTTCACAAGTTTTCAATTATTTCCAAAAAAGTATCCGCGCTCGATGAGGCTTAACTTTGTCGATCACCGAACATTATTTTGGACACTAAATCGTCAATTTCAATCCAATTGTGCTCATTTTCGGGTGGTTACGCTCCAATTTAGTCATAATTGGTGATTAAATTAAAAAATTGGACTGACCGAACCATTTTGAACTAGTTTTCATCTATTTCCAAAAAAAAGTATCCGAAATTTTTCGATCACTGATCATTGTTTTGGTGACCAAATCGTCAATTTTAGACCAATTGTGCTCATTTTGGGTAGGCAGGCTCCAATTTAGCCAGAATTGGGGATGAAATAAAAAAATGGAATGAGCGAACTATTTTTCACAAGTTTTCAATTATTTCCAAAAAAGTATCCGCGCTCGATGAGGCTTAACTTCGTCGATCACCGAACATTGTTTTGGACACCAAATCGTCAATTTGGCCATAATTGGCGATAAAATTAAAAAATTGGACTGACCGGACCGTTTTGGACAAGTTTTTACCTATTTCCAAAAAAGAATCCGAACTTTTTCGATCACTGAACATTGTTTTGGTGACCAAATCGTCAATTTTAGTTCAATTGTGCTCAACTTAGGTGGGTATGCTCAGCTTTAGCCATAATTGGCGATGAGTTGAAAAAAATGGACTGACCGAACCATTTTGGACTAGCTTTTTTTGGACTGATCAAATCGTCAAATTTAGTATACATCGTCAATTTTTGAACACACAAAAAGTCTGGACATAGGTATTTTGAACGCACGAAAGTCTGTACATGAAGCCCTTTGAACGCACGATAGTCTGGAAATGAACGCACAAATTATTATTTTTGGAGCGCACGAATTTTCTTTTGGAACGCAAGAAAGTCTGGACATAGGCATTTTTGAACGCACGAAAGTCTGGACATAAGGCCTTTTGAACGCACGATAGTCTGGAGATGAACGCACAAATTATTAATTTTGGAGCGCACGAATTTTCTTTTGGAACGCACGAAAGTCTGGACATAGGCAATTTTGAACGCACGAAAGTCTGGACATGAGGACTTTTGAACGCACGATAGTCTGGACATGAACGCACAAATTATTAATTTTGGAGCGCACGAATTTTCTTTTGGAACGCACGAAAGTCTGGACATAGGCAATTTTGAACGCACGAAAGTCTGGACATGAGGACTTTTGAACGCACGATGAACGCACGAAAAATTTTGAACGCACGAAAGTCTGGACATAGGCACTTTCCGTCTGGGAGGGTCTGGACATAGACACTTTCCGTCTGGGACGGTCTGGACATATCGACTTTCGGTCTGGCACCTCAACCTGGGCCCAGGTTGAGGTGCCAGACCGAAAGTCGATATGTCCAGACCGAAATGAACGCAGAAGGTGGCGTCGTGCGTTCAAAATTACACGGTCTGGAAAAAAAACGAACGCACGATAGTCTGGACATATGCAATTTTGAACGCACGATAGTCTGGACATATGCAATTTTGAACGCACGATAGTCTGGACATATGCAATTTTGAACGCACGATAGTCTGGACATATGCAATTTTGAACGCACGATAGTCTGGACATATGCAACTTGGAACGCACGATAGTCTGATCATAGGTAACTTTGAACGCACGATAGTCTGGACATATGCAACTTTGAACGCACGATAGTCTGGAAATAGGCCGTTTTGAACGCACGATAGTCTGATCATGAACGCACGAAAACTTTTTCGTGCGTTCATGATAAGACAATCGTGCGTTCAAAAAGGCCTATGTCCAGACTTTCGTGCGTTCAAAGTTGCATATGTCCAGACTAAAAAACTAACCTTTTATGCTTGTAGATGCCCATTGAAGATGAAGACTCCAGAGGGTTCCATGAGTCCACAAATCTACATATAAAGTCTTTTTTACGTGAGGTACATGAACATCTTTATACTAATAGTAGACAGCCTTTTTTTTGCTAGCGTGAGCAAAATTCAAGAAGTCTATCTATCAGTATTAAGAATAAATTGAACCTCTAATAAGACTTTTTTTGATAAGACTTTTTTTTGACACTCATTCAAGAAAGCTGAAATCAACATCAACATATATCATACATCATAAACACACATCATAGACTCAAACCAATAGACCGAAGCGAGAGACGAGCGAGACAACGCGAGAGACGAGCGAGAGAACGCGAGACGAGCGAGAAAACGCGAGACGAGCGAGAAAACGCGAGACGAGCGAGAGAACGCGAGACGAGCGAGAGAACGCGAGACACGAGCGAGAGACGAAAATAGGGGCAAGAGAACGAGGGGAGAGGGGAGAGAGAGCACAGAAAAATCTTGACGCCCGAAAGGCGTCCCACCCATTTTTAACTCTATATTTTTGATTTTTTTCAAAAAAAAAACCGTACGCAAAACTAACTTTTTTCCTACCCAAGCCATCGGAAAAATTCTTTTCGTGTAACACTATACCTACAAAGTGGATACTCCATACCAAGTTTGGTTCAATTTGAACAACTCTATGACCTAATCAAAAATACCTATTTTTAAAATTAATTATTCGAATTAATAGCAAATTTCCGTACGAAAAACTAACTTTTTTCCTAGGCAAGCTATACCAAAAATTCTTTCTGTCTTAGACTCTAGGCACCCATGGTATACTCAATTCCGAGTTTGGTTCACTTTGGACAACTCCTTGACCCGACGAATAAGACCTATTTTTAAAATTATTTATTCGAATTAATAGCAAATTCACGTACGAAAAACTAACTTTTTTCCTAGGCAAGGTATACCAAAAATTCTTTCTGTTTTAGACTCTAGGCAACCATGGTATACTCCATACCCAGTTTGGTTCACTTTAGACAACTCCTTGACCCGACGAAAAAAAACAATTTTTAAAATTCAATAATTGCAATTTATTTGAAATAATAGCAAATTTCCGTATGAAAAGCTAACTTTTTTCCTAGGCAAGCTATCCCAAAAATTCTTTCTGTTTTAGACTCTAGGCACCCATGGTATACTCAATACCGAGTTTGGTTCACTTTGGACAACTCCTTGATCTGGTGTAGCTGCTGGATGTGCGACGGGGGGTGGGGGGGGGGCTCTGACACTTTCTCATTGCTTTCACTAACTTACCATCACCATTTGAACGTTTCCGGTACATTTCATTTCATATGCACCTCTTTGCAGGTTAATTATAATGGTCTAGCCGGACAGCGCATCATAGCACTCCTCCTGCTGTCAGATGACATGCTCAGAATGTATACAGCTGGTCAGTTGACAATGGGGCAGTTAATTCGAATATTTCACATTGCCAACACATATAACTTACCTGTAGAGAGGCGAAATACAACTTGCATTCAAACTACATATTTCGGATGCCCTCGAGCTGCCGAATATATATAGCTAGTTGGTTGTTAGTTTTAAAAAAAGAGAATACAGATCGGAATAATAGGAACTATTTGGTGATCCCACCCCCCCCCCCCAACCTGTTTTCAAAGCTTAATATCTCGAAGATGACTGAACCGATTTTTAAAAATGAAGGTGTTTTGGAATCAGGAAGAAAAGGGTTATCGTCTGAAACTTAAAAAAGTTCGGAAAAACAGTTTTTAAATTTTGATGATTTTGACCCCTTGGTCAAAAACAGCTCATTTTCGACATTCTTCAGAGAAAGCAAAAATACAACACCTTTGGTCAGAGATAACATTGCAACAATATACATGACCGTAACGAAAATTAGCCAAGCTTTATTTTAAGCCATAGAACACTTTCTAACTCTATCTATGCTCGAAGTTATTAACAAAAACAAGTTTCGAAGTACAAACACAACTTTAAAACAGGACTGATTGTGAAAAAAGGCGTTTTTTTCACTTTTCTTCCAATTCCTTGCAATTTTTTTAACCCTTTTTTTTCAAAAACGGTAGTCTTTGTATACATATCTAGAAAGATGAGTTTCTAAGCAGTATAACAAGCATAAATATGCCAGATAAATATTCTGTAATGATAAAATACGTTGATAAGCTTTAAAAATCACCTAAAAAAAATTGAAAAGTTTCAAAAACTTCTTCCAATTTTCATGCGTAAAAGATACTTTAAAGACCCTTTCTTTTCGCGCAACCTTTCTTTCACGCTTGATCTATTGAAAACCATAACAGATTTTAAGTGCGGAATCCCTTAAAAACAATAAATTTAATGTTTTTTTTTGTTAGTACAGTGAAAAAAATATAACATTTTGAGACCCAATGCAAATCTTTTCACCGAAGATTATTTTTCAAAGCAGGCAGGCTAATTTTTCCTTTTGATTTGCCTTGAACACACAATTAGAACTTTTTCGTATCATATTAACATTAATCTGAACAACACTTTGACCCGGTCACAAAAACTGACCGCACACGATGAGGCTTAACTTTTTCGATCACCGAACATTGTTTTGGACACCAAATCGTCAATTTTACTCCAATTGTGCTCATTTTTGGTGGGTATCCTCCACTTTAGCCATAATTTGTGATGAAATTAAACAATTGGACTGACCGAACCATTTTGAAATAGTTTTTATCTATTTCCAGAAAAAAGAACCGAAATTTTTCGATCGACGATCATTATTTTGGTGACCAAATCGTCAATTTTAGTCCAATTGTGCTCATTTTTGGTGGGCAGGCTCCACTTTAGCCATAATTGGTGATAAAATAAAAGCATTGAATTCAGGGAACCATTTTGGTTAAGATTTCAATGATTTCCAAAAAAGTATCCGCGCTCGATGAGGCTTAACTTCGTCGATCACCGAACATTGTTTTGGACACCAAATCGTCAATTTTAGTACAATAGTGCTCATTTTTGGTGGGTATGCTCTACTTTAGCCATAATTGGCGATAAAAATACAACCTTGGACTGACCGGACCGTTTTGGACAAGTTTTTTCCTATTTCCAAAAAAAGTATAAGAACTTTTTCGATCACGGAACATTGTTTTGGTGACCAAATCGTCAATTTTAGTCCAATTGTGCCCATTTTTGCTGGGTACGCTGCGCTTTAGCCAAAATTGGGGTTAAAATAAAAAAAACTGGACTCAGGGAACCATTTTGGTTAAGTTTTTAGTGATTTCCAAAAAAGTATCCGAGCTTTTTCCATCACCGAACATTTTTGTTGTCATTAAATCGTGAATAGTAGTACAATAGTGCTCATTTTTGGTGGATATGCTCTACTGCAGCCATTATCGGTAATGAAAGAAAAAAAATGGACTGAACGAACAATTTTGGACAAGTTTCTACCTATTTCCCAAAAAGTATCCGAACTTTTTTCCTCACCGAACATTGTTGCGGTCATCAAATCGCCAATTTTAAAAGAATAGAGCTCATTTTTGGTGAGTATGCTCTACTTTAGCTTTAATTGATGATGAAATAAAAAAAATGGACTGAACGAACCATTTTGGACAAGTTTTTTACCTATTTCCAAAAAATTATCCGCGCTCGATGAGGCTCAACTTTTTCGATCACCGAACATTGTTTTGGACACCAAATCGTCAATTTTAGTACAATGGTGCTCATTTTTGATAGGTATGCTCTACTTTAGCCACAATTGGCGATGAAATTACAAAATTGGACTGACCGGTCCGTTTTGGACAAGTTTTTACCTATTTCCAAAAAAGTATCCTAACTTTTTCGATCACCGAACATTGTTTTGGTGACCAAAATCGTCAATTTTAGTTCAATTGTGCTCATTTTTGATGGGCAGGCTCCAATTTAGCCAGAATTGGGAATGAAATAAAAAAAAAATGGAATGAGCGAACTATTTTTCACAAGTTTTCAATTATTTCCAAAAAAGTATCCGCGCTCGATGAGGCTTAACTTTGTCGATCACCGAACATTATTTTGGACACTAAATCGTCAATTTCAATCCAATTGTGCTTATTTTCGGGTGGTTACGCTCCAATTTAGTCATAATTGGTGATTAAATTAAAAAATTGGACTGACCGAACCATTTTGAACTAGTTTTCATCTATTTCCAAAAAAAAGTATCCGAAATTTTTCGATCACTGATCATTGTTTTGGTGACCAAATCGTCAATTTTAGACCAATTGTGCTCATTTTGGGTAGGCAGGCTCCAATTTAGCCAGAATTGGGGATGAAATAAAAAAAATGGAATGAGCGAACTATTTTTCACAAGTTTTCAATTATTTCCAAAAAAGTATCCGCGCTCGATGAGGCTTAACTTCGTCGATCACCGAACATTGTTTTGGACACCAAATCGTCAATTTGGCCATAATTGGCGATAAAATTAAAAAATTGGACTGACCGGACCGTTTTGGACAAGTTTTTACCTATTTCCAAAAAAGTATCCGAACTTTTTCGATCACTGAACATTGTTTTGGTGACCAAATCGTCAATTTTAGTTCAATTGTGCTCAACTTAGGTGGGTATGCTCAGCTTTAGCCATAATTGGCGATGAGTTGAAAAAAATGGACTGACCGAACCATTTTGGACTAGCTTTTTTTGGACTGATCAAATCGTCAAATTTAGTATACATCGTCAATTTTTGAACACACAAAAAGTCTGGACATAGGTATTTTGAACGCACGAAAGTCTGTACATAAAGCCCTTTGAACGCACGATAGTCTGGAAATGAACGCACAAATTATTATTTTTGGAGCGCACGAATTTTCTTTTGGAACGCAAGAAAGTCTGGACATAGGCATTTTTGAACGCACGAAAGTCTGGACATAAGGCCTTTTGAACGCACGATAGTCTGGACATGAACGCACAAATTATTAATTTTGGAGCGCACGAATTTTCTTTTGGAACGCACGAAAGTCTGGACATAGGCAATTTTGAACGCACGAAAGTCTGGACATGAGGACTTTTGAACGCACGATAGTCTGGACATGAACGCACAAATTATTAATTT
>NW_027450704.1:0-2500 GCF_964194025.1 Convolutriloba macropyga | reverse complement strand
CGCAGCAGCAAAACGTTAATTTGCAACCATTACTCTTTCTCCCGACGAGCTAGACAGCTTTAGGGCTTTCCTGCCCGTGATAGATAATTTTTATCACTTCCAACTGTTTGTAAAAAATAAACAGAGAACTCGAGAACATCGGAATCAGTTCAATTATGGCTATGAACAAAACAAACCAGAAGCCTATGCAGTCCCCCAAAGAGCAGCGAATCCCACGTTGGAAGCAATGGGCGGACGAAAAGGTTCCTCAATTTAGATTGAAAAAAAACACCACCAGAACGTGAGCTATCACTTAATGAGATGCCGAATGAGTTGCGATTATATGTCTTGGAGCACCCCGAAGTTGAAAAAGTCTTCAATCAACCATCGTTCGAGGAGAATGACTCATCAACCGTTTGTTATAAACTAGAGATAAAAAGTCATATTAAAGATTTCAATTTGTTTGAGTTCTGGTACATGAAACCCAGTGAATAATTCAAAAATTTAACATTTTATATCATTTTTGTTTCAATTCACTTTTCAATTAATTATTTTTCTCCAATGAATCAAAGAGACGAGATTGACACCGGTATCAGTAAAATAGTCTTCGATGTAAACAACAAGGAGAGGCCCTCATGGCGTTGTTGTTCAAATTCAACAGTGCCAAGGTCCGAAGTAATATTTTTTGTTCAAGTTAAGATCATTCTTTGCTTCTCTATGCTTTTTCTAATATCAGAAAGCTTTGAAGAGAAATCAATTTGGATTGCTCTCTTAACGAGTTTAGTTGTTTACATTTTACCTAATCCCAAACTATGAACAAAGTTATTCTTACACATGACAGGGTATTCATGTCAATTGTAGGACCAAAAGATTTTGGTAAAACAGAACTCTTGTTTCGAATGCTAAAGGGTTCGACCTTTTATCCACGCTTTGAAAAAAAATTATTATTTTTACAAAGAGTTCCAACCACTTTTCAAAGATATGCAACGAGTTATACCAGGGATTGAGTTTCTAAAATACTCAGGTTTTGATATAGCAAAAAATCTATCACATTGTCTGCTTATCTATGACGATTCATGTGAAGAAATCTTCAACGATAAAGAATTTGTAAAAATAGCTACCTCAGGACGTCATCGCAAATTACATGTTATATACGTCAAACATAATTTGTTCCATCAAAGCAAATGATCCAGAACCATTGATCTGAATACAACACACATGATATTCTTCAAGTTGCTCCGTGACATTCAACAAATTGAATATCTTGGAAAACAGTTGAATTGTCTCCAACTGAGAAAATAAGCATACAAACTAGCAACTGCGGAGCCCTTTGATCTAGACCCAAAAAACTCACGGCAAAGATATTATTTCGGGAACTGATATTCATTTTCCAGTTACAAACCACATACTGCTGAAAGGGTTTTTTTCTGAAAATTATGGCCGCTGAATATTTAGAAATAAAAAAACCAACGATTCTCAAACTCGAACACTGGTTCGTACATGCCACAATTACAAGAGTGTCGCATTGTTGAAGGTCGCACACGGGTTTATGGCGCAGTGATAACAGCTTCATTATCCCTGTAAGTTATATCAAACCAATCGTCGATAAGATATGTGTGTATAAGTTATGTTACCTCTCAGTGATAAAACTTTTTCATGAATGAGCTTGATGTCTTTTGTTCCTATTGTGTTCATTATTTACTGTATACTGAACGTGAGCGTTTTAGAGTTTTTGTTTATAAATCTTTCAATTCTAATTGGTTGTCAACTTGAATAATAAATCCAGCACTGCGATTGGTCAATTTATTTTGAAAAGTTGTTGTGACCCTGAACATGTTTGAGCATGATCCGATGACTCTCCAATTAAAATATCATCTATCATTTTATACATCTACTAACAGGTTAGTTATTATTTTTCTTTATTTTTTGTCCCACTTATGTATACATTTATGGACATAAGTGATTATGACCATAATTGTGCACATAATTACGTGAAAAGTTATTTCCTGGTACCACTCTGGTTTTTTTATCAATGTATATATTTATGTATGTATGTGTATGAATGTAGGTATGTATGTATATATGTATGTGTGTATGTATGTATGTATGTATGTATGTATGTATGTATGTATGTATGTATGTATGTATGTATGTATGTATGTATGTATGTATGTATGCATTTATGTATGTATGTATGTATGTGTGTTTGTATGTATGTATGTATGTATGTATGTATGTGTGTATGTATGTATGTATGTATGTATGTATGTATGTATGTATGTATGTATGTATGTTTGTCTGTATGTTTGTATGAATGTATGTATGTATGTATGTATGTATGTATGTATGTATGTATGCATGTATGTATGTATGTATGTATGTATGTATGTATGTATGTATGTATATATGTAGTATGTGTGTATGTATGTATGTATGTATGTATGCATGTATGTATGTATGTATGAATGTATGTATGTATTTTTATGTGTTGCATGTTATACATGTATGATATATGCAAGTT
>NW_027450703.1:0-17325 GCF_964194025.1 Convolutriloba macropyga | reverse complement strand
CAGTTCAATTATTTATAAGGAAGACATTCCTTCAGCATTCAGCCCCTGATCCGCTCAGTTCTCTTTGCTACTTGCTATGAATTCTTAAAAATATTTACCATTTTAATTCTGGAAAAAATTCTAAGGTATTCCAACAAAAGAAACGTTGACTGACCTGTCTTAGAATTTGCTCCTGTGTTATCATATTCATAATTCATATCCATATGTTAGGTCATGAAACGATGAGAAGTTAGTAAATAAGAGTTGAATGCTGAAGGATTACGTTTTTTTTAATTTAATTGAACTAAAAAAACTACAAAGATGCATCTCAGATCAACTCCATAAACGTAAACAACGAATTGATTGAATTAAAAAAACAGATGAGTGGACTGATTGCTAAGCAAGTTCAGCTCTATCCTTTCGTTGCCTTGAAAATTTAATATTAGCATACAAAACAGCGATCCTTTCTATTATTTCTAGCACAAAAACTATGAGACTTTTAATTATGACTGCTATTCACGAGTAGAACCACGACAAATATCGGTGATAGGTCATTATATTGTTGCGAAGACAAAACGCTACAAATTTGCTCAGGATAATTTTACAATAAAAGAGAGCACAATTTTGAACATTTGGCAAGATGCTTACCACAAAACTAGCGTAGAACAGAAATGTTGTCATCTGCTTGTTTTGTTCATGAATATGGTTTCCGAGAAGTTATTTTGACCCTAACTATAGTATCGACGAAGCTGACAAAGTTGACTGTAAAATAAACAGATTAATTAGAATATTTTTTTTCAAAACTGTAATTTTTAGTTACATTTATATGAACTGGCAAAACTTTAGGTCAAAACATTTCAAGGGAATAATGCCATTGAGTCAGTAAATCACATTATTGAATCTTTTTTGGAAAAAGCGAAGACAGCTAAAGGAAAGCGCAAAAAAGCGGTTTAACAATTTTTCAACTGAGTTTCTTCAATGTCTATAAGTTTTTTTTTACCCGCCGATATGGCAAGAAGGTGCAACTGACTTCACAGACAGACAATCCAGAATTTTTGGCAGAATCTTCTAGATAGCTATGTATTAGGAAATCTTGAAATTATAGCAAAGGTATTCAATTAGCGTTTGTAGATTTTTCGCAAACTCCTGTTTGTATGTTTTTCCCACTTTTTCTTTTTATTTTTCAAAATGTTTTTAAAACAATTTCAAGCGTTTATTAAGTAGAAGCTGTAACTTTATCTAATCCTCAGAGACACCTGAGAACGGGTCTTTGGCCCACTAATGGTCGCTATGTAGTCAAAAGTTTATGTTGTGTAAATGAGTGATTAACTCGTGATATTGTTGACTAAAGAAAAGACTATATTATTATTAAACCATATTCGTTTATGGAGACTTGGTTGAATCCTTCGATATCCTAAAACTTTGAGTATGACAAAACAAGACGCGAGAAATAAATTTTGAAGATTTTTTAAAGCTAATTTAAGTTAAACTAAAATTTCAGCTTTTCTTGCCGTTAAAGTGTAAATTTATGATTTGCCCCATTTATAATATCACTTACCATGAGCAATTTAAAACCATATGTAACTGGAAGATAATTTTTGACAGAATTATCTGTCCATCAGTTTTAACACAAAACGCCTATAACGATCATTAAACCTCGATAAATTTTTGGAGTGGATGTAAGTGATATGCAATTCCTACAGGTTTCCACCGTTTAAATATAACCAGGCTGAGGTCTCAGTCAAGATTTAGTTTGTCCAGACCAAAGATGATTGCACAAACGGGACGTCGATTCTTCAAAATTTTATAGTGTAAAGACAAAAAAAGCATGAATGTCTGGAGCAGACAAGAACATCTGAGCACGTACGTGCGGAAGTCTGCAAATGCTCGCATAATATTCTGGAGAAGGCAATAAGGCAATCTGAGCATTAACGCAAATCTGGAAGAATCTCATCAAGAAAGTCTGGACATGAATAAACGAAATTCTGGACATGAATAAACGTTAGTTTAAACATGAACGCACGAACGTCTGGACAAGAGCAGACGAAAGTCTGATCATGGAAGCGAAAAATCTGACGAACGCACCAGAGTCTGAACATCAGCACGATGATCTGGAGGTATCGGTTTTCATCTGGCCCCAGAACCTGTCGAGATGACTAAAAAAATTCTGCCTACAATATTCTTTGTGATCTAGAGCAGCAAAATTTTTATAGTTATGAGAACCTGATAAAGCAGAGATAACGTTGTATAAAACTGAGAACTGTGATATATGCATTATGTAAATCATTGTGACCTGTGTGAAATCTCTTTATATAAATCAAAACCGTTTTTCTGTAGAAAAAATGAGTTATGCATTAGGCGTCATCGAGGAGACCAAGTTTTGCGAACCATACCAATCATAGCGGTATATCTAAAGATATATTTAAGTAATAAAGATAAAATGCTTACTGTCGATATTTTCAAGACAATGTGCTGCAGTGATTATCCACCACTTGTCAATTAATGCTCCCCCACACAGAATGCTCATTTCTTTTTCGTCCAGAATGAGAGCAAAAAATTGAATATTTTTTGTTGCATTATAACCATTGATAATTAGGGACAAATTTGATGATTTAAAACTTTTGCCGGTAAAACCCGGGAATTGGACAAGAATTGGAGTTCCGAAGTGGTAAATCAAAATCACCATCCAGCAACAGGTCAAATATACGTTAGATCTGAGCATTTTATGATGTTTTCCTAATTAACCAATATTATCCCAATTAATTACCTTTCAATATTAAGTTTTTCCGGTCAATATTTGCATCAATTCACCTTTCATAAAGTTGAGAAAGTTGAGGTAAATTCTATACCAAAGAGTTCATCTTCTTAGTTCCCAAATTGAAAATGCGTTCTAACGAATGCTGAAATAACATCGAAAGATTCAATTAGTATTTGAATACAGTACAACAATTCACTGTTTATAGGTTTTACGTTATATTTCAGCAAAACTAACAAAATTAGTTTTCATCTATTGATTATATCAACAGAAATACTAAAATTGTTCACCAATCAGACCAAACAGAGAGTTTTCTCTCTGACATTTACCAACGGAAGAAAAAAGACACCTATATGCAAAGTATTATATTGTGGCGTGATAGCCGAGAGGTAAGGTGTTTGATTCACACGCCAATGATTGAGAGATCAATCCCCTGCCTCCGTGAAGCTGTCTGTGTGATGATGAGCTCTTACTTAACCATAGCTTCAGGTTGACCATAGGTTGACCAATGTTGGCTGCAATGATGGCACCAGGTGAAAGTTTCAGATGCAAAAAATGTGGCCAAAGTCACCAAAAAAAGAGCAATGCTGCTCATAAATAGAACAGTCTGAAATGTAGGGGAATAATATCAAAAAAAGGGCAGCTGAGAACAGGCCGATATCGCCGAATGCGGTTCCGCTGCGATTACGCAGGAACCAACGCAGATTTTTAAGTATTATATTAATGTTAAGGTCAAAGTTTCAGATGGCACATATTAAAAGTTCAGATTGTTCATGTCGAAATAAGTTGTCATTCGTCATTTCGAGCGTCTACCGGTACCAAATTTTGCGAGTAAATTTACTCACTTCTGTAACCACATTTCACTGTTCCTATCTTAATATATTGTTCGTGTGAAACGCACTTACAAAATTCGAGGACCAAAAAGCCGAGACCTAAATGAAAAGTTCAGTCGGTGTTTTTCACGTTTAAACTCAAAGTTGGAAGGTAGAATTTACTTTCCGCTGCAAAAAACTTTTTGTGGAGGACCATTATGCAAAATTATCGCAATTAGATTTCATTTAATGTGGAAGCGCATATTGGGTGTTCAAGGACCGGAAGCTAAAATCAATTTTAAAAAGCTCAGAATTCATTTTTATGTGATTTGGCTGGAAATTGTATTCGATTTCACAAAATAGTACCAAATAACTGCATAGTAATTCAAAAACTGTCAACGTGACAAAATAATTGCAGTATAATCCCTCATTTTAGTAATCAAAGTTGATAAAAATGTCTTAGTAAAATGAGTTAGTAGTAATTTAGAACTTTTTGAGTTACAGATATAGCATTTAGATCAATTCTGAATTTGAAAATCTTGATGCAAATGAGGAAAACAGTTCCAATATTGGTACTGCAATATGTATATTAGAATTCCAAATCTAGTATTTCATGCTCCTTTTCAAAAATACTTCCAATAATGTTTTTTTTTGGTTTATCTTATTTGCTCCAATTTCGCTCTATATTACCAAAGTTTCAATTTTTGTGAAATGCTTTTACCGACGAACGGAACAACTAATCGCATTTCCTTGCAGAGTATTTTCCCTTTTATGCTATTCAAATGCGGTTCGAAAACTACTTACATGTATTTCAAGCGCTTTCCACATTTTGTGCCAGAATCAAAGAGGAAGTGACATCCACATTCCTTGTAACTAGGTTATGTTGTGTTACTGGTAGAAGCTTGTAATGGGCGCGCTCAATGGCAATGGAATGACAAAAGATTAAACCCCAATTTTAGAAATTAAACACTACCAATTATTGAAAATGGAACAATCCCATTTAAGAATGGAAATATGTAAGTCTTTTGTCAGCTCTTGAAATGATTTCGAATTCTTTCATTCTCCTTTTCAGAGAACTTTTTTCTCCTTTGATGAAATTTTTCCATTCAACTTGGCATAATAATTGCAGTATAATCACTCATTTTAGTAATCAAAGTTGAGAAAACTGTCTTAGTAAAATGAGTTAGTAATATCTCTCAGTACTTATTGAGTTATAAATATAGCATTCAGATCATTTCTGATTTTGAAAATCTTGATGCAAATGAGGAAAACAGTTCTTTTATTGGTACTGCAATATGTGTACTAAAATGCCAAATCTAGTTTTTCACGCTCCTTTTAAAAAAAATACCTCTAAAAACGTTTTTTGGGCTTATCTTATTTGCTCCAATTTCGCTCTATATTACCAAAGTTTCAATTTTTGTGAAATGCTTTTACCGTCGAACGCAACAATTAGTCACATTTCCTTGAAAGTATTTTCCTTTTTATGCTATTTAAATGTCGTGTGAAAACTACTTACACGTAGTTTAAGCGCTTTCCTCATTTTGTGCGAAAATAAAAGAGGAAGTGCCAGCCACATTCTTTGTAACTAGGTTTTGTTGTGTTACCGGTAGAAGCTCGTAATGGGAGCGCTCAATGGCAGTGGAATAACAGATTAAGCCCCAATTTTAGAAATGAAACACCACCAATTATTGAAAAAGGAACACCCCCAGTTAAGAATGGAAACATGTGTTTTGTCAGCTCTTGAAATGAGATCCAATTCTCTCATTCTCTGTTTCAGAAAACTTTTTTCTCCTTTGATGAATTTTTTCCATTCAACAGAATTTTTAAAGTAGTTGCTGTATTTTGAAGTCGTTCTTGAATGGGAAAAATGTCTTCTTGGTTTCCATAACTGATGTAGTCAACTTACCTTCACAATTTTTTTAGGTCTGTTAATTGGTATAGGTCCTCATTATAAATTTTTTGTATTGTTTAAGCTCTGCCAGGAGCTCTAATCAAATGATAATAAAAAGGTGGCTTTGCAACATTAAATGCTCTAAATTACGTCATCTCTACGATATTTAGCACTAAGAGAATTGAGGTCCATCACAATTTATCCTCAAGCTAACAATTCGCGAATTAAAATTCTTCCAGCGCGCGATCAGTTCAACTGAAAGAGCTAAAAATATTATTATATTTTTTTCATTAACTTCATCTCAACAGTTATTGAAAGTTTACTTTCTGCAGCACGCAATCGGTTCTAAGCTCCTAAGTTGCTATAAAAGATGATTTAACTAAAATGGTTATGTCCCAGGTCGAAGTACCAGAAGGAAGCAAGTAGGTCGAGACCGTCCCAGACGGAAAATCTTAGACTATCGCGCGTTCACCGGACTTTCGTGCCTTCATGTCCATACTTTCGTGCGTTCACCAGAGGATAGTGCGTTTTTGCGCAGTCTTTCGTGTGTTCACCAGACTTTCGTGCGCTCATGTCCAGCCTTTCGTGCGTTCACTAGACTTTCGTGCGTTCATTTACAGACTTTCGTGCGTTCACCAGACTTTTGTGCGTTCATTTCCAGACTTTCTTGTGTTCGTCAGGCTTTCGTACGCTCATGTCCAGACCTTCGTGCGTTGACCAGACTTTGGTGCGGTCTTTCGTGTGCTCATATCCAGATTTTTGTGCGCTCACCAGATTTTCGTGCCTTTGTGTCAAGACTTTCGTGCGTTTGCCAGAATTCCGTGCGCTCATGTCTAGACTTTCTTCAGATCACTAGATTTTCCTTCGTCCACCAGACTTTGTGCCATCTTGTGCAGTCTTTCATGCGTTTCTCAGATTTTCATGCGTTCATGTCCAGAGATTTTTGTGTCCAGTAAATTTCGTGTCCTAGACAAGATTTCTTGGGATAATTGGGGCCCTTAAACGTTCACTAAAATTTCGTGCGTTGGATGGATTTTCGTGTGCTTCTGTCCAGACTATCGTGCCTTTTTCGAAGTTTCCGGAATATTCAATTTTGAACGCACGACGTCCCCTCGTGCGTTCATCTTTGTTCTGGACATACTTGCTTCCCTCCAGGACCTCAAACTGGGGTAGCTTGGGAAACAACTTTTGTGCAATCAACAGAATTTCGTGCGTTCATGTCCGGACTTTCCTGCGTTCACCAGACTTTCGTGCATTCATGTGCAGACTTTTGTTTGCTTACCAGACTTTCGTGCGCTCATGTCTAGAATCATAACCGGTTGAAGTGGAAGAGCGACGGTCAGTATAAACCCCAAAGAGCCATCCCTGTGCTGTAACAGGCGCATATGGCTTTTTTTTGTAAATATAACTATTAAGTTACTGTTATAATAGAAATAATATGCTACTCATTGTGATTTAAAAAACTAAATCTTTCAATAATTCTATTCGCCATGCATAAAAAAATTGACTGGTGATCGAGACGTACTTATAAATTGAAAGCGTGAATTTGAACAGTTGATTTCAGTAGAATTTGAGAGGATTGAGTGGACCATTGGTGTGTAACATTACTCTTGCTCCTGTTATTATTCTATTTGTTCATTCTCCATAAGGAGTAATCTATATGCTTTCAGATTTTGTCAGAACATTTTCTTACTGAAAAGAACAGATTTGAAAAATTTCACAATTAGTTGGTTGTGATTTTTCAAACGAAATGGAACAGTTTTTAAAAAAGAAAAAAATAGCTCTAGACAAGCAACTGTTGAAACTCTGATTCAAAAACGATTATTGTGTATATTATCCGTCCAGTTCGAATCATCAATAGAATAATTTTCGATAACTTTTTGGAAAAAAATTTTTGAAGTATAATTTTTCTCCTCGCTCCAAAATATTCCCGACAATGATTTACGGCACATACGATGTGACACAAAGTTTTGAGCTCACCACATTTGCTTAGGCATCAAAAGATCAAAAGTATTGATTTTTTCCACTCAGTGTCTGACACATTTCTCAAAGAAAACTCCCCTCTTGACGGATTATATTAGGATTCAAAGATTTGCTCGAGTTCGGCAAGCGCCGATATTTTCGTGTCGTTAGTAATCAGCATGATTGAGCACCCACAAGCTGCTACAACAGAAACTGATTGGTAACGCCTAATGAAAACTAGAGAAGTCCCAGCGCACTACAAACTGCGATTCTCAGCCAGAATGGCGATTTTTTTATGGATTTTTTGAACTGTCTCTGAAAATCACCCCGATCACAAAACTGCCAAGGGAAAAACAGAATACCAGCTTTGCTAATGCTCTGAGCGTACTTTTACATTCCTCCTATCTCCAGAACCTGACAGAGCAAAACCACATTTCTGTGCCGCATTTGTGTTCTTATAAAACTTAGTTTCAAGGAAGAAGTGATGGTAACATTCAACGCTGCTAGAGGATCCCTATTTTTTACAGGTAAGGATATGTCACCCGATACGAAATTGTTGTCTTGTAGTAAACTCCTCTGCTAACAGGTAGATGACAAATGGGCTCCAGATAATCCATTACATCTCGAGTCCAATCACTAAAAAAGGGACATCTTTTTGATCGGAAAACAACTCAATATTCAAGAGCAGCACTATATTTATTCAGAGTAAAGGGAAGAGCTCAGACGCCAGAGCTCAGACGCCAGACTGTTGATAGCCAGGCACTTGATTGAAGTATAAGGATAAAATGCGAACGAGCTTTTTCTCTAGAGGAAGTTTGTTAGCCTAACAAACTTTCATATGTTGAGTTATCAAGTTCTTCTACAATTTTTTTCATATATAATGCTCTTTGGTCGCAGCTATATCTATTTTTTCAGTTGTCTAAATAAAATGAGATGTCTTTATTTGAATTAAGGCTAGCTAGGTATAAGAACAGCTTACACATTTTCTACCAAAGAGATGAATGGAAAAAAAACAAATAAATGCAGCTGAACAAATGAACTCGACCATCTGATCTTCTTAGTAAAAGCCGGATTTGTTGATGGGGCTGCCAGTTACCATTACAGAGTTCGAAACGGCAGTTTGCTCCTGAAATTAATAAAATGGCCGATGATTTGCAAACTTTGTTTTCGACACCTTGAATACCAGCATTGTTGGAGAAATTTGATATTTTGCTTTCAATCCTTGTAGATCTCCTTGAGGCACTCTCTAAGTCTTACATATAATGATTATTCTCTAAGACACAGATTAAATACTGCTGAAAAGCCCGCTTAGATTCAGGGTACAATTTCATCTGAACCGTTGCCGGCACTTTATAAAGAATGTTTGCAAAAACATACGATAGTTGAAAAAGGTGGCAAAAATTTTGAACGAAACCAGCCCAGTTATAAATATGAAAACTGCGCGAAGTGCCACTTCTGAACGAAATGGGACTCAGGTTGTTGATTTATTTTCTGCATTTGAAAATTTTCTGATAAGTTCTCTGTGAAATCTCGGACCTGAACATAGTAATGGCCCGCCTAAAAACCATTATGATTTTTTTTCTGGTCCAGTACTGAATCTCTCTGGCGATGCGCTCCGGGAGCTTCTTGTTAGAACACTGCATGTTAAGCATCCGGTGATTTTTTGTAGATCTCAAGGAAAAGCACCATTTGTTTGGCGCAGGAAAAATGTTTCAAGCTTTTTTTATCGTCCTCGCCCAGCCCAATTTTCCAACTCGGAATCAACTATGATCAAACTCACTCGAAGGCAAACCTATGATTCTCGGGCGGCCTCAAGTACAAACTTGAATCTGATGTGTAGCGGATTCGAACGCACAAGGGTCTGATCAGACGCGGAGTTGAGTGCACTTGAGTCTAATCACAAACAACTTCGAGATCAAGTCGTTCTGATCTTAGCCAATTTCGAGAGTCCAAAATTTTTTAAGCTGCTATTTTTTTTATTTTTTTAATATAAACAATTGGTGAGAAAGACATCTTTATGCAAACTGCCCGGTTCCAACAAGGATACAAAATTACAGCAAATGAATAAAAAAACTACAAAATGTGCAATGTTTCAAGGTTTCTAATTTTTGTAGTCAAAATTTCTTCAATTTAATTGAACATTTGTAGTAATTCTTTGACGAAAACTTAAATCTTTTTGAAACGAATATATTTTATGCGGATACCGAAAAACTCAACAATTTTCAGCGTTTTTCCTATCCTACTATTTTGAACAGGATATTCTGATCAGTGCACTTTTCGAGCACACAATGGTATCATCAGAGATAATCGCGGGATCAGGATGGTCTGAGCAGGGACAATTTTAAGCGCAGTTGATTCTGCTCGGAAAAGGCTTTGCGAGTACACTTGAATCTCATCGGAGGTATATTCGAGTGCTTTTCGAGCGCCTTAAACACCTCAAGCGCGCTTCAGATCTCGCGAACTTTGAGAAAAAACTTGAAGCGCATTTGAATCTGATCGAGGTGATTTTGGTCTGGGAGGGTCTAATCAGAGGGGATTTATGTCTAGGTACGCTAAATCGAACAAATTTCTTCCGTCCTGTAATTCTTCAGTTTAATACTTTAGTTAATACTTACTTAATCCTTAATACTTTAGTTTCTTATGATTTGGTTACAGAACACAAAAATCTACTGCGGTAAACAAACTTCCTCACTTCAGATTGATTTTGAAACTCGATGATGACTTTTTGCATAACTTAAACGCAATGATATCATTTTCTCTCAAATTCAGCCCAGTTTGTTGGATCTAAATTTCGCTCAAATCATAATAGTACATTAATTGACATTTTGTCCGCAATTTTAGGTTTTCACAAAGAAGAGTTAATAAATTCATCTTTATCATATAGAATTTTAATTTTCAGTCAACGTCTGTTCAATCCACTCATATAGATGAAAAATACTGGCAAAGAAGCTTCCACTATCGCAATGATCAGTGCCTGGTCTGTTCTCTCTGTTACGGTAGAAGCTGGCCACTCCATAGAGACAATCGGGAATCCGAGTACCACAATGGAACGTGTAGAGAGGTGATCCACCGTCAAACTTGCAGATATTGGAGCCTGAAGAAAAAACACAGTTTAAATCTTACGTTTTTTTGCAATTTTTTTCACACTTTGGTATAAGTAAGAAAAGATATCAAAAAGCGCTATTTTAAAGTTCGGTGAAGTTAGCACATTTTTCCGCATTTCCATTGTAAACCTATGCAACCTACGCAACTATTACAAATATATGAAAAAAGAAAGCGCTGGCATCTTTACCCGAGTGTAATAGTTTGAGATGTACGAAAGGTTACTATGATTGGACAATTTCTTTGAAGACAACAGTATTCAAGGTTTTTTCATAGTAATAGATCAATTCAGACGTGTCCGAACAATTTTTATTGTGTAATACATTACGAGCGTCTACCGATAACAAAAAAATTATTCCAAAGAAAGTGGCAGGCGCTTTCAGGTGCCGACTTCTCTCCATTGTGGAAATTTTATACAAATAAGGGAAACATTTACTCATTTTTTTAAACCAATTTTCGTAAACTCTTACTTGAACTCCTCGTTAAAAAAACTATAATTTCGACATATTTTCTATTAAATTGACTTTCTTCCCTCAACCGCATTTCTCTGAGCAAAATACAGACAAAACAAAGCAATAAAAGTGAACAAAATCAGACAATCTTATTCAGGTTCAGAATCCATCTAAATACTTTAATTGCCCACAATTAAGTGGCTGATTGATCAGCTTCCCAAACAAGAAAGGAACGAGCAATAATAAATTTTCCTTACTAATTGCAAAAAATTCCTTAATTTTTGTTCTAAATTGGTCAATTGGTCAATTATTTGGTGCTACTTTGCGAAATCTAGTAAAATATTGGGGACATTTTAGGTCAGTCGGATTATAAGCGAATGCGGCTTCTTTTAAATGTGATTATTGCTTCCAGCCCTCAAAAGACCGATATGCGGTCTGAAGATGATGTGAAACCTAATTACGCAAAATTTTGCAAATGGAGCTTCCGTCAAAAATAATTTACGGTTGAAAGCAGTTCTCACTTTTCAACTTCCAGTTTAAAAGTGAAAAGCACAGAGTTAAATTTTCATTTAGGGCACCGTTTTTTTGCCCGCAAAGTTTGAAATTATGTTTCACACGCACATTGTATTAACATAGGAAAAGTGAAATCTTGTAACAAAAAGGCGTACATTTAATTGAAAATTTGGTACAGGTATACGCCCGTAATGGATGTGATAGAACACCCACTTGTATCATCTCACACTGTAAAAAATTCTTGTACGAAAATCTTTGTTTATCCTGGTCTGATAAGACAAATTGTAAGACAAACCATCCTCTTTCTTGGCTTTTCTAATAAAATGATAAGATTTTATTTGTCAGATTTGATGAGACAATCGGTCTTGTTTCATCGTCTCATCTGTTTCATCTTTTAATATCTGATTAGGCAGTTTTTTATTTTAATTAATGTGTAAAAGTATCCGCACAATCTAGTCAAAAGATAGAAATAAGGTAGCATAGGAAAAAGCAAAAATCAAATTTTCAGGCTTTTCAGAGCTCTTTGGATGTTTTCCTGATTCGCAATCTTTTTCATTGCAAATTTTCTTAATCTGGGAACTTTTTTTCAATACTTTTTCAGAAACATTTCTGATTCCTATAAAAAGCTAGATGAATAATTGTTTTAATCTGTACATTTTAAAAATCATGCAAGTTTCACTAACAAATATTCATATCATCTCAATCAAATATCAACTATTTCGCAGCATTGCTGTGAGACTTGATAGATTTGTAAAGATTTTGAATTTGCAAAGTAATTTGATAGGAACAACTTCTTTCTTGAAAGACCAGATCAGACAGAAATTTTATGCCAGATCTGACGAGGAAAATTTTTTTACGTAGCAAATGACTATACAAAGTTTTGTAGTGCAAAATCTGAAAAACAAAGTATTTTTTTGTTTATGATATGATTTGACATTTTTTGTGTAAAATTTGTTTAAACGGGTTTTGTTGTGTAAGACAAGAAAATTCGTAGTTTAATTGTGTAACATTTGATTTTTGTATTATCGTATCAGTTAACAATATGCTTCCCTTTCGGCTGACTTAAACATTATAAAGACAAATTCTATGACTTTAGTCGATCGTGAAGTACCCGGACTTGAGTCTCGGAGCTTTTCAGCGACGAACCAGCACATTTCAAGAGTAAAAACTCAATTTTAGTTCTGAAAAATTGCATCTTCAGAATATTTTAGGTTCCTTTATGTGCAGTTTTTCTTCATTATGATTAAATTGAGGTCATAAATTTCGCCCAGGCTAAACTTATCTTTCATAGTCTGAAAATTACTCATACCCCAAATTTAAAGCTAAGCAGAAAAATTTCATACTTTTGTGGCTTTTAACTGGCAATTACTATAGTAGTATATACACTCTTTTTACTTAAGCTAGTTTGTGGGCAATTACTGCAAAGCCCATTTAGCCTAGTGATTACGACTTGCTACGCAAATTAAATGTTACAAGTACCCACGCGGAAGTTCGAATCGCATATAAGGCAAACCTTGTTGGCCGGAATTTAGCGGAACATACACTTTTCATGCAGTAGATTGTACTAAAAATGAAGTCTAGCAAGTGTTATATAGAAAATGGTGAGTACTGGCCATCCAGAAAAACAGAATGTCTCTAGACTGATTCAGCGATGATTTGCTCTACCAACAACCTCCAGGTAGGAGCTTAATTTAGGTAAAAAGGGTGTTTTCGCTAATCAACGTAACATACCTTTAATAACGGCGTCAACACATACTAAGTCACTCCTGCACCAGTGAAAACTAAAAGGACTAGACTCCGAAATGTACATCGACTCATAGAACACGGTCTCTTGCAACACATCCGGTGTCTCAAATATAATTCTATGTATGCTTCCAATGCCACAAGTGCCCAGTAGGTTTCTTTTGTATGTGTAGGGTAACCGTTCTCTGCATAAAGCTATGGGTTTGTATTTTTCTGCGACAGGGAAGTGCAGTTTTAAGAGAGCAATGTCGTTAAAGAAAGATTCGGTTCCTCTTCTGTACCTGTATAGCAAATTAAATTTTCAGCATATTTCATTAAATCCTAATTTTAACAAAAACCATAATTTGGGAAAAGTTAGGACCAACTGGCATTGTGAGAAAAATCAAAAACGTCCAATTAAATGTCATATGCTTCAAGCAAAGTATTTTAGCGCAAATAATACTATTCACTACACTTTTGCAGGAAAATATACATCGAACCATGAATATAATCAAAAAGTTAAAAAAGGAACGTAAACGAAACCAAAAAATAATTGGAGGAAACTATATCGGTTCTATAGAGCTTCTCATTAGTTCGCACAGTTGTTTACTTAGTTGTTGTTTTTTAAAATCTGTTAGTCTTGAAATTGCACTAGAATTTAAATAGATAATTGTCAAAATATATAGAGATCTCTGATGCCCATAGTACAAGAAATGATTGACAAGTTCACTGAAGAATTAGACCAAAACTGAAAAAGATCGAAAAACAAATATGTCATCTAATTGGGGATAGATTGCCAAGAAAAGTGTTCTATACAACTATGTTTTCTGTATGACTATACTTATATGTTTGACGTTTCTTGTAATTTCTCCACCTCTACGGTGGATGCTCTGCTTTCTTATTGCTCCGATACTGCATTTTGTCAGAATCATATTTTTATTGGGAAAAATTAGGGTAGCCCGCAAAATGAGCTTTCAGATTTTAAAAGATAATTGACCTATCACAAATTTGGCAGTACTTTGGGAAATGTGAGAAAAGTTGGGCAAAATTTACTATTACTATTCCTTTCAAATCCCTTGTTTATGACTCGACCAGATAAAATTTGTCATCTCGGCATTGTTTAATGCTATTTTTAAAAAATTCTAAATTTCATAAGCAATTTTCTTCAAAAAGTTTTAGGTAATGAAAAAATTTTGATTACTTCCAATTAATTAGGTGCCTTTCCGATCAACAATCTTCATTTTTTTTGTCGAAAAACAAAAAAAAAATCTAGCTAATCGTGTATGGACAAGAGTCAAAAACGCGAGAACTTTTTTTTCTGTTTTGAACTTTTTTTCTGTTTTGAAAAGGTGTTTCCCAAATATTCTTTCCCAAAAAATTTCCCCAGACGTTCGAATTTGCTATTGTTAACTTGTGACTGTAAAACACGTTTTCAACACGTTTTGGCAGTGAATGGGGTAAGATTCCATTTCTAGTTTTCTCTCTCATCCACTATCCTGTGACACAGCCTCAAAGTAATTTTACCCCTACTTTTAAAGGAGCCAAATTGGGAAAAAGTTAGATTACGAAAACTTCCCCAAAGTTGCCATCAGAATTTTGCTCAATTTTTTTGCTGTCCCCTGAAAACAATTGTAAACATAACAAATGAAAGAAACTTCTAAACACTTGGTAAAAAGATTGAATTGGAAAGACCACGTTTGATTCTTCGTTTTCATGTCAGCACCATTTTGTCAATACAAAATGGTGCTGACATGAAAACAAAGAATCAAACGTGGTCTTTCCAATTCAATCTTTTTACCAAGTGTTTCGAAGTTTCCTTCATTTGTTATGTTTACAATTCTTTAATCATGTAAATGACCATACGTGTTTTCTGCTAGTAACAGAAAGAAAATAATTTGCATATTGTCCCTTAAATAATCATAAATCGATCATGAAATTTTTTGTAAGGGCGTTTTGTTAAAGATTTGATGTAAGCTTTTAACGATACCAAAAGTTTTTTGTAGAATGTTTCGATTCCAGGAAAACCCAATTGCAAAAATAAAGAATTTTAAAATAGTCTCACGTCTTCTGCTGAAAAAAAATTGTATATTTTAAACAATCGGCAAAAAGCCAAAGTAGGCTTGAAAACCTCTAACTGGAGTGGACTGTAAGTTGGATTGTTAGACAAAATCCAATGCAATTTGTATGGCACATATAGAGAAAAATTAGTTATTGCCTGCAATACTGATTACCAACTTTTTGGACTCGAAATCCACGTCTACTCCTAAACAATTGATGTTTTAAAAGCCAAACAAATATTTTGCAAAATTTTTTATACCAATCTTGGTCAAACCTTAGATCAAACTTTGTATGACTGAACGTTGACAGTCAGGGACAACGTTATAAAATTTCGAATTCCTGCCAATTTTGTTGCATTTTTGCCGCCATGGTTGCGATCAGGGTGCATCAATATCAATTGCAGTTTATTTAAACTTAAAGCTTTTATCAATTTATTGATCAGTCCGATACAGATGTTCGTATTTTGTATTGTTTTCAAGTTCTCTTAAACTTATTTGTATTGATCCATAGAACATTGGAGTACCAGTTCCCTTTAAATACGAAAAAAATTCTGGTGCAGATGATTAACATCAGGCTTAAAACATATTTTAAAATTTTAACCTTATCCAATAGTTAGTCAATAAATAGTTCTCTTTTGTTAGAAATCCTTAATGCAAATTCTCTCACTCGTTGCCATCTAATAGCATCTAATCTTATTCGTTGAAATATTAAAGAAGAAATAAATTTCTTGTTTCATATTTCAACGAATAAGATTAGATGCTGTTAGATAGCAACGAGTGAGAGAATTTGCATTAAGGATTTCTAACAAAAGGGAACTATTTATTGACTAACTATTGGATAAGGTTAGAATTTTAAGATAAATTTTAAGCCTGATGTTTCTCAGCTGCACCAGAATTTTTTTTTCGTATTTAAAGGGAACTGTTACTCCAACACCCTCAGATAAAGATATAAAATATATGAAAATTGATCATTTTTGGATCAACATTTATATAGACACAAGAAACACAGTCTTGAATACACAGCTTGGATTTTTTCTGGCCGCTCCCCCCAGTACGCTATGTTCTCCCCATTTACAGAGCACGTGTCAGTACACAGTAAATCATTATGTCAAAATGGCGCGTGAGTCGGGGGATGCAAATAAAAACACTCCCACTAAGCTGGGGGTGGGGCACGATACCGATTGCCGTTGTAAGTCCCGTTTTTTATAACGATTTACTTGTGTCATTTTAGTGACAGTTTCGTTAAAGCGATATATATATATATATATATATATATATATATATATATACATATATACATATATATATATATATTTATGTATATATATATATATATATATATATATATATATATATGTATATATATATATATATATATATATATATATATATATATGTGTGTGTGTATTTTTTCATACATATATATATATATATATATATATATATATATATATAAATGTATGTATATATATATATATATATATATATAAATATTTAAATAATATATATATATATATATATTATATATATATATATATATATTTATATACAGATATATATAAAATATATATGGCAAAATTTTTTCGCTAATATCAGACAAGTTGTTTCGAATATCAGAAATAAAAAATTCCGAAATTCCTTACTATAAATAGCATGCATGGGAACAAGAAAGTCAAAGGTTGAGTGAGTGACTTATAGCCATAAAATTTAAGAACTTCCGAATGTATCGTGTGAAAGAAAATGAGAGTCTTAATGAAATGATGGAGGTTTCGGGAACGGAAATTAAAATGATCATGCTTTGGATCTATTATGTCCCCTTCCACTTCCCCCCAAGCCTCCACAACCCAGCTTAGTGGGAATATAATTCTTACGCCCCCTCCCCCAGTATGTGTAATTTTTTTTACATTATAACGTGCTATATTAAAAACACATGAATTGTAATTAAGGGGCATAAAAAGTCTGTTTGAATAGATCTTATTCTTCTTATCACAAATTCGACCCTCGTTATTCCGGAATATTTTGATCTCGCAAGAACTGTTAAGGTGTTTAGAAAATCAAAATCAAGCCATGCATGTTATTG
>NW_027450702.1:102500-111489 GCF_964194025.1 Convolutriloba macropyga | reverse complement strand
GCATCCTGAGGAACAGATACGATAAAAAACGTCCGATATTAGCAATAGTTTCACAGAAATCGGTAAAAAATGAAAACCCAAAGGAGTTTCTAGATCTCAAGGAGACAGTCGAAGAACATAGATTAGCGCTCGGCAACCTTGGACAGCCTGTGGACAACCAGGACAGCTTTTTCGTGGACCTCATTGCAGAGAAATTGCCAGCCGAAACGAGAAAAATTGGAAATATCATTACCGGAAAAAAATCCCGAACGCTACTTTGATATGAAAAACTTCATGGAGGAAAAAACACGCGCCCTTGAAGCAGCCACACAGCAGTCAACATCAGCCAACAACCAGAATCCTAAAAGCAGCGTACGACTTCGAAAACATTATTCGCATATAGCCACATCAGTGAAGTGAATGTTGCGACGAATACCATAAAAATTATCAACGACAAAAATTCAAAGCACTTTCAGGACAGGACCAAACTCAGTTGATCAAGACAAAGGGATTTAACTCCAATTGCCTACTCTCTGGCCATCGCACTAATCATTGCAATGGTTCAACTTGCAAGAAGTTCAACAGAAAGCACAACAGTCTTTTGCATTTGGAAGCCAATAACACCTCACGGACAGCTACAACATCATCAACAGGTATAACTAGCAGCACGTCACTCACCACAAGAAGCAGGTAGTCATGCATCAAAAACAATCAAGAAAAGCAAACAAAAATTTACATCCGCAACTCAGTCGCAGAACGAACAAGAAGAAGTATTTCCTACCACCGCAATCTTACCTGCTGTCAACAGCGGAAAAACAACTGACTGAGAGCCATTCCAGACTCAAGATTCCAAAGCAACCTCATCACGGAAGACGCAGTACGATGCCTTGGATTGAAAAAGAAAAAGGCGATGGCCGAGCCTTTGGACTCGGAGTTCAAGAAATCAACAACAGCAAAAGATCAGTAAACTTGATTCTGAAATGGAAGGATGAAGATTTCGTAAGTATCAGAGCAATTGTCTTTGCAAAATTTACCAGTAATCTGACCCCGCATCATGTAAATGTCAGCGGATGGACAAAGACTTCAAGACCTCAGTCTTGTGGACCCAAACTTCAATCGGTCGTCCACTGTAGTCTTGATAATTGGAGTAGGACGCAATGAAGAGTTGCAGATGGGAGACAACGGAATCAAGGATCCTCAAAAACCAATTACCTACCGCTCATCTTGTTTTGGTTGGCGAGTCATTGGACGTGAGAGCCAAGTTGAAAAAATTGAATACTCAACTTCAGTCTGTTTCATTTGTTCTGAAACTGATAATTTACAGCAACTTTGGGAAATGGAGGATTTTCCAACGACAACACAGTGGACATCAGATGAACAGAAATGGGAAGATCACTTCAAAAGTGCCATCCGACGAAACTCAGAGGGAAGATTCGTTGTGAAACTCGCTTTCAGAGAGGACTACGGAGCCTCATCTTCTGACTGGAGATAATACCAGATATATATACAACAGATATAGTCGGTTCATTCACGAATTCATTCAAATTGGACACATAAAAGAAGTTCCCAGATATAGACTTGAAATAACTGCCAAATATTGTTTCTCCTTTCCTTGTCATTGGTTCATCAAAGAAGCCAGCAGAACACCAAAACTCAAAGTCGTATTCGATGCCTCAGCTAAGTCAGCCAAGTGGAGCTTCTTTAAACGACCGTCTGACGGTTGGACCTCAATTTCAAATGGATTTGTTTGGAATTCTGATTTGCTTTCGGTTTCATCAAGCAGCACTGTCTGCCGACATTGCCAAGATGTATCGACAAGTTCAAATTGACGATGAAGAAAACGATTTCCACATGGTTTTGTGGGAAAATTCAAAAGACAAAGAAATGAAAATTTAGAGAATGACAAGAGTGATTTCTGGAGTAGCATCATCTTCGCACCACTCAATTAGAAACCTCAAAGCCTTAGCTGACAGTTGCACCAACAAACAACCTCCCCGCCTTGCAATCATTGACAACATGTATATGGAGGGTTTGCTAACAGGAGCCTCAGATGTAGAGCACGCCACTCAGCTGCAGGACCAAATCATTGCAACACTGAAAACAGCTTGTTTTGATATACCAAAATGAACATCGAGTGTTTCGCCTAATGTTGAGCGCTTGCCTGCCAGTTTTTGTGAAACCTTAAACGAAATGATAATCAACAGCAACTACGACACAGTCAAAACATTTGCAATAATCTTTTGGAGCATGTTCCAGATCAATTCAACTTCACAGTTTGCCTGGACAAGAGGTTGCCAACACAATGAGGAAAATATAATCGGAAGTCACGAGGTTGTTTGACCCACACTAATGGTTGTCGTCAACCACAATTCAGTGGCAATCCTTCTCGCAGATTCTTTGGATGGGCAAATTGACCTGGAAAAAAACCCTATCGTTTAACATTCTAGAACAGTACTGAGGATTTCGAAATCAACTTAAAAAATTTGAACGAAAAGTTTTTGCAGCAATTTTTTGTCATCTTTGGAGCTTAATGTTTTGTGACGCCTCAACTACAGCGTATTCCCCATTTGTTTACGTGCAAGAGCAAATAGACAACTGAGAGAACACTCAAATGCTAACAGTTAAAACACGCGTTGCCCCAATCAAAACTTTAGAACGTTTAGATCTCTGTGCAGCAGTTCTTGGTGCACAATTGTCTCAAAGAGTGAAAATAGCCATCGATGATAGTCGTTTTCTTGATCCCAAAGGCTTTGCTTGGACGGTTTCGCAAGTGACCTTTGCCTGGATAAAGTATATCCCTAGAAAATGGAAGACTTTCGTTGCTAACTGAGCTGCCAAAGTTCAGAGCATCACTCTGTTAGAAAATTGGAAGTTTGTACCAACACAAGACAGTCTCCAGTGCATGCCCATAACAAGGAATTTCAGCCAACAACCTTTTAAACCATCAACTTTGGTGGAAATGACAAACTTTGTTGCGTCGAGACGAACAGATTTGGCCGAACAGATTTGGCCTTCATTGTATGTTACACCTCTTTGTAACGCCTCAACTGGCGCTTTATCCGAAGTAAACTCATCAACCCAACCATCCCTAGGTGTTGCAGCATCAGCAACAAGACAACAGGATTTTGGATTTTATCATCAGAAGGTCATCAATGCATCGAACTTTAAAAGTCATTGCTTACGTCAAATTTTTCACTCAACGACTACAAGTGCGATTGAGAAGGTCAAGCAAAAATCACAGTCGGTCGCAACCTGCATATGTTCATTCATACAATTCCCCAGAAATATAATTCGTAACCAACCAGCAGGAAAACCCATGCGAAGATTCGGGTTTCCCGGCAACAATCAAGACCCATCTCATGTGAAGAATATTTGCTCTCGCAACTCCTCTAATCACTTTGATGAGGACTATTCGTAACAACCACAGCCATGAAGTTCAATCCCTACAGCCATACATTCATCACAGCATTCAAGAATCGGAAGATTTGCAACCTCAGGCCCCTCTCCCTGTCAAGAACACAGAGTCAAAGGACGAGCAAACTACCAATGTTTGGAACCACTTCAGCAAGCTACAACTGAAATCCAGTCACACCGACAGACTTGGTTCCACCATCCACCAATTTCAATTCAACACCAGATGATTAACATAATTTTCACGGCTTTTATAAACCAAATAAACAGCACCTGCTCATCAATGAACAATATCTATATGAAAGGTAACAAAAAGAAATGGAATTAACGGAACACAAATCACAGCAAAAAACTATTCATCAGCTATAGGCGGATTTAACAGTAAGTTTTTCATCGCCGCCAAAAAACCATGAAGTTGTTTGACCCACTCGGATGGCTGTCACCAACAGAAATTCAATTTAAATCCTTCTTGCAAATTCTTCGTATGAACAAGTTGACCTGGGACAAAAGCCTATCATTTATCTTTCTAGAATAGAACAAATTATTTCGACATCAACTCAAAAAACTTAAACGATGAGTTTTTGCAGAATTTTTTTGTCATTTTTGGCGCTTCATTTTTTTGCGACGGCTCAACCACAGCGTATGCCCCAGTTGTCTACGTGCGAGAGCAAATCGACGACTGAGTGAAAACTCAAATGCTTACAGCCAAAACACGCGTTGCCCCACTCAAAGCTTTAGAACGTTTAGATCTCTGTGCAGCACTTCTTGGTGCACAATTGTTTCAAACAGAAAAGAAAAGAAACCATCGATGACAGCCGTTTTCTCAATCCGAAATGCTTTGGTTGGACAAATTCACAAATGACTTTAGCCTGGATAAAGAATATCACTAGAAAAGGGAAAACTTTCGTTGCTAACCGAGCTGCCAGTTTCAGAGAATCACTCCGTCAGAGAATTGGAAGTTTGTACCAACAGAAAACAATCCAGTGACTGCGCAATACAAGGAATTTTAGCCACCAAACTTCGAAGCCATCAATTTCGGTGGAAATGACCCAATTGATTTCGTCAAGAAGAGCAGTTTTGGACTTCATTGGATGTTACATCTCTTTATAACGCCTCAAGTGGCGCTTTAGCCGAAGTAAGCTTATCAGCTCAACCATCCCTAGGTAATGCAGCATCAGCAGCCAGACAACAGTATGCTGGATCATATCAGCAGAACATCAACAATGCGTCAACTTGTAGGAGTCTCTGCTCACGTCAAACTTTTCACTCAACGACTATAAGCACAATTGAGAAGAAGGAAAAATAATAATCACAGTCTGTCGCCACCTGAATATGATCAGTCATATACTTATCAAAAACGAAAACCAAAAACCCGACCAAAAAGAGAAAGAGCAGCACGGAAAATTTCAACTAAGGTCTCTTGACGAAGAAAGAGATCATCAGAATCTACAACACATGATGATACCCCGAGACCAAGGTTTGAACAATCTCCCAAAAAAATTGTTTGCAACCAAACAGCAGAAAACCCATGCGAAGATTCGAGTTTCTCCAGCAACAATCAAGACCCATCTCATCTGCAGAATATCTGCTGTCGCAACTCCTCTAATCACTTTGATGAGTACAATTGCTAACAACCACAACCATGAAGTCCGATCCCTACAGCCATACTTTCATCACAGCAGTCAAGAATTAGAAGATTTGCACCCACAGGCCCCTCTCACTCTCAAAAACGCATAGTCAAAGGAAGAGCAAACTACCAATGTTTGGAACGACTTCAGCAAGCTACAAATGAAATGCAGTCACACCGACAGTGTTGGTTCCAACATCCACCAATTTTTTTTCAACACGAGACGACTACCACGATGAAAACCAGCAACAAAAGAATTCAGAATCAACGGAACACCAATCACAGAAAGAATCTGTCTATCAGCTACAGACGGATTTACCAGCAAGTCTTTCATCGCCGCCAGAAAGCCTTCTATCAACAGTTAAGAAGAAAAAACAACTCATTACAAAAAATACAACATTATACCCTTTACAGCATCATGAAAAAGTTTTCTCTGCCGGGATTCAGTTATAAATAAAAGATCAACAACAGCAGAAGACTCAACCTCAAAACTACCAGTTGAATTATCCAGCAAGCGCATCAGGAAAAACATCTACTCAGCCTCTAACCATTCCTCGACAAAAACAAAAACGTCATTCGCGTTGGTGTTCGTCTTGCAAATTCCCCATATGCTTGGAGAAAAAGTTCCCTATAATAATTCCCAAAACATCTCCGCTAGCCGAGTGACTCATCCAATAAATTCATTTGAGAAACCTTCACAGTGGACCCCCAATGACGCTTTTTTGCCTGCGAAAAATTGTTTGGACTCCTGGAGGAAAAGCCAGAGTTAAGAATGTTATCCACAACTGCAAACCCTGCATGCAATTTGACGCCCGCATCCGCCAGCCATTTATGAGAGATCTGCCATTACAACGGATAGTAGAATATTTTGCCTTCCAGTTCACTGGGATGGACTATTGTGGAATATTTTATACCAAAGATTCTTCACAAAAGCCCCAGAAATCATAGGAAGCTTTTTTCATTTGTTTCACCACAAAGGCAATACACAAAGCCAATGGAATATCTAACCAAAGAAGCCTGCCTCGATACCCTCATGAAGAGGTTCACAGGAAGACGCGGTGTTCCTCAAGCAATTTACAGTGACATTTTGACAATGTACAATGGAGCCCGAGGAGAAAGCAAATTCAGACGACTTCTTGGGATGAAGTTTTCAAAGATCTAATCAACAATTTTGCTGGCCGATATCATATTGATTAGTTTACAATACCACCAAGGACGCCACATTTTGGAGGACTATGTGAAGCAGCTGTTAAATCTATGAAACGCCATCTTTACCGAACAGTTGGATCGACTAAGTTGTCAACAAGAGCTTTCACAGTTTTCCTGACCCAAATTGAGGCCATCCTCAACTCTCGCCCTCTAGCAACGCCATCAACGGAAATCGATGATCCCCTAGCTCTAACTCCTGCCCATTTTATCATTGGAAGGCTCATCACAGCTATGCCCGAGCCATCCTCACCGAAGAACAACATCTTGTCACGACATTGGTCAAACTTAGACAAAATAATTCGTCAGTTCTGGAAGAAATGGAATGTCGAATTTTTATCTTCATTAAAGCAGAGGAACAAATGGAGAAGAGAACTCGTACAACCAGCAGTTAACGATTTTGTGATCATCAAAGATGAAAACACTCCCTCAATGTGTCGGCCGCTTGCTCATATAACACAGACAGTCGATGGTAATGACAACATTGTTCGTGTTGTTCAGGTGAAAAGAAAAACTGCAATTTACATCAGAGCTTTCAGTCGTCTCATACCCCTACATCGAGAAAAAGCCAAAGACTGTAGAACAAATTAGTTGATTTATGGTTTGATCACATCTTCGACAATATGTACCGAATCAGTTTTCAATGAAATTGATAACATTTCTTACAAATTTCACAAAAACCATGTTTTCAGTTTCAACAAAAGTATTTTTTGTATCCTTAAATGTACTCGCAAGAGAATAACAAAGAAAGCTACAGATTTTGGAATTGAACGAGTTCAAGGAGACCGGGAAATGTTCAAGTTGGAAAGAACTTTCAAGGTCTCAGCTAAATTATAACCAAGAATGATCACGTGCCCTAACAAAGTCACACTAATTGTAACTTTCAGAAGGACAAGTTTGTTTCCGTTTGAATTCAAAGAGCTATACATAAGCAAAAAGAGCTGAAGCAGAGCTTCATTGGTAATCAAAAAAATTGAAATAAACTTGTATTCATCATATCATATCACATCATAAAATATCAAATCATATCATATCATATCATATCATATCATATCATATCATATCATACCATATCATATCATATCATATCATATCATATATCATATCATGTCAAATCACACCATATCATATCACATCATATCATATCATCTCACATAATATGTTATCATATCATATCATACAAAATCATATCATCTCATATCGTAACATATCATATCATACCATATCATATCACATCATATGATATTATATCATATCATTTCATATCATCTCATATCATATCTTATCGCATCAAATCATATCATATCACATCATACCATATCATATAGTATCAAATTATATCATATCATATCGTATCATATCATAGCATACCATGTCTTATCACATCATATCATATCATATCATGTAATATCATATCATATCATATCATATCATATCATATCGTATCATATCATATCATATCATATCATATCATATCATATCATATCATATCATATCATATCATATCATATCATGTCATATCATATCATATATTATTGCATCAAACCATACCATATCACATCATATCATATCATATCATACCAGATCATATATTATATCATATCATATCATATAATATCATATCATATCATATCATATCAAATCATATCATATCATATCATATCGAATCATATCATATCATATCATATCATATCATATCATCTCATAAAATATCATATCATATCATATCATATCATATCATATCATACCATATCATATCATATCATATCATATCATATCGTATTATATCAGATCATACAAAAATAAAATCACGTCATATCCTATCGTACATACTATACCATATCATAATGTATCTTTTCATATCATACCATAACATGTCACATGATATCATATCATATCATATCATATCATATCATTCATGTCATATCATATCATATCGTATCATAGCATATCATATCATATCATATCGAATCATATCATATCATATCATATCATATCATATCATGTCATATCATATCCGATCATATCAAATCATATCTCACCATATCATATCATATCAAACCATATCACATCATATGGTATCATATCATATCATACAAAATCGTCTCATCTCATATCGTAACATATCATATCATACCATATCCTATCACATCATAGCATTTTATATCATATCATTTAATATCATGTCATCCCATATCTTCCATCATCCTACCATGTCATCCCGCATCAAATCATATCATAACACATCATACCATATCATATAGTATCATATCATATCATATCATATCGTATCATATCATAGCATACCATTTCATATCACATCATATCGTATCATATCATATCATATCATACCAGATCATATCATATCATATCATATCATATCATATCATATCATATCATATCAAATCATATCATATCATATCATATCATATCATATCATATTATATCATATCATATCATATCATATCAAATCATATCATATCAAATCATGTCATATCATATCATATCATCTCATATCATATCATATCATATCATATCGTATCATATCATATCATATAAAAATCAAATCCTGTCATATCGTATCGTACAAACCATACCATATCATAACGTATCATTTCATATCATACCATAACATATCACATGATATCATATCATATCATATCATATCATATCATATCATATTATATCGTATCATATCATATCATATCATATCATATCATATCATATCATATCATATCATATCAAATCATATCATATCATATCGTA
>NW_027450702.1:55000-85000 GCF_964194025.1 Convolutriloba macropyga | reverse complement strand
CATATCATATCATATCATATCATATCATATCATATCATATCCTATCATATCTTATCATATAATATCATATCATATCATATCAAATTATATCATATCATATCATGTCATATTGTATTCTATCCTATCATGCAAAATCATATCATCTCATATCGTAACATATCATATCATACCATATCATATCACATCACATCATATCATATCATATCATATCATATCATATCATATCATATCATATCATATAATTTCATATCATACCATAACATAGGATATCATATCATATCATATCATATCATATCATATCAAACCGTATCATAACTAATCATATCATATCATATCATATCATATCATATCATATCATATCATATCATATCATATCATATCATATCATATCCTATCATATCTTATCATATAATATCATATCATATCATATCAAATTATATCATATCATATCATGTCATATTGTATTCTATCCTATCATTTAAAATCATATCAAACCATATCAAATCAATCATATCATGTCGTACCATACCATTTCATATCATTTCATACCATATTATATCATATCATATCACATCACATCATATGATATCATATCATAGCATATTATATCACACCATATAATATCATATCATATCATACCATATCATATCATATCATATCATATCATATCATATCATATTATATCTTATCATATCATATGGTATCATATCATATCATGCAAAATCATATCATCTCATATCGTAACATATTATATCATACCATATCATATCACATCACATCATATCATATCATATCATATCATATCATATCATATCACATAATTTCATATCATACCATATCATCGGATATCATATCATATCATATCATATCATATCATATCATATCATATCATATCATATCATATCAAACCGTATCATAACTAATCATATCATATCATATCATATCATATCATATCATATCATATCATATCATATCATATCATATCATATCATATCATATCATATCAATTCATATCATATCATATCATATCCTATCATATCTTATCATATAATATCATATCATATCATATAATATCATATCTTATCATATCATTTCATATCATGTCATATCATATCATATCATATCATATCATATCAAATTATATCATATCATATCATGTCATATTGTATTCTATCCTATCATTTAAAATCATATCAAACCATATCAAATCAATCATATCATGTCGTACCATATCATTTAATATCATTTCATAGCATATTATATCATATCATATCACATCACATCATATGATATCATATCATAGCATATTATATCACACCATATCATATCTTATCATATGGTATCATATCATATCATACAAAATCATATCATCTCATATCGTAACATATCATATCATACCATATCATATCACATCACATCATATCATATCATATCATATCATATAATATCATATAATTTCATATCATACCATATCATAGGATATCATATCATATCAAATCATATCATATCATATCATATCATATCATATCTTATCATATCATATCATATCAAACCGTATCATAACTAATCATATCATATCATATCATATCATATCATATCATATCATATCATAACATATCATATCATATCATATCATATCATATCATATCATATCATATCATATCATATCATATCATATCATATCATATCACATCATATCTTATCATATCATATCATATCATATCATATCATATCATATCATATCATATCGTATCATAGCATATTATATCACACAATATAATATCATATCATATCATATCATATCATATCATATCATATCATATCATATCATATCATATCATATGGTATCATATCATATCATGCAAAATCATATCATCTCATATCGTAACATATCATATCATACCATGTCATATCACATCACATCATATCATATCATATCATATCATATCATATCACATCATATCATATCATATCATATCATATCATATCATATCATATCATATCATATCATATCATGTCATATCATATCATATCATATCATATCACATAATTTCATATCATACCATATCATAGGATATCATATCATATCATATCATATCATAACATATCAAACCGTATCATAACTAATCAAATCATATCATATCATATCATATCATATCATATCATATCATATCATATCATATCATATCATATCATATCATATCATATCATATCATACCATATCATATCATATCATATCATATCATATCATATCATATCATATCTTATCATATAATATCATATCATATCATATCACATCATATCATATCATATCATATCATATCTTATCATATCATTTCATATAATGTCATATCATATCATATCATATCATATCAAATTATATCATATCATATCATGTCATATTGTATTCTATCCTATCATTAAAAATCATATCAAACCATATCAAATCAATCATATCATGTCGTACCATATCATTTCATATCATTTCATAGCATATTATGTAACACCATATCATATCATATCATATCACATCACATCATATGGTATCATATCATATCATACAAAATCATATCATCTCATATTGTAACATATCATATCATACCATATCATATCACATCACATCATATCATATCAAATCATATCATATCATATCATATCATATCATATCAAATCATATCATATCATATCATATCATATCATATCATATCATATCATATCATATCATATCATATCATATCATATCATATCATATCATATCATATAATTTCATATCATACCATATCATAGGATATCATATCATATCATATCATATCATATCATATTATATCATATCATATCAAACCGTATCATGACTAATCATATCATGTCATATCATATCATATCATATCATATCATATCATATCATATCTTATCATATCATATCATATCATATCATATCATATTCTATCATATAATATCATATCATATCATATCATATCATACCATATCATATCATATCTTATCATATCGTATCTAATCATATCATGTCATATCATTTCATATCATGTCATATCATATCATATCATATCATATCATATCAAGTTATATCATATCATATCACATCACATCATATGATATCATGTCATAGCATATTATATCACACCATATCATATCACATCATATGGTATCATATCAAATCATACAAAATCATATCATCTCATATCGTAACATATCATATCATACCATATCATATCACATCACATCATATCATATCATATCATATCATATAATATCATATAATTTCATATCATACCATATCATAGGATATCATATCATATCATATCATATCATATCATATCATATTATATCATATCTTATAAAATCATATCGAACCATATCAAATCAATCATATCATGTCGTACCATATCATTTCATACCATATTATATCATATCATATCACATCACATCATATGATATCATGTCATAGCATATTATATCACACCATATCATATCACATCATATGGTATCATATCAAATCATACAAAATCATATCATCTCATATCGTAACATATCATATCATACCATATCATATCACATCACATCATAATCATATCATATCATATCATATCATATCATATAATATCATATAATTTCATATCATACCATATCATAGGATATCATATCATATCATATCATATCATATCATATCATATCTTATCATATCATATCATATCATATCATATCATATCATGTCATATCATATCATATCATATCATATCACATAATTTCATATCATACCATATCATAGGATATCATATCATATCATATCATATCATATCATATCATATCATATCATATCATATCATATCATATCATATCATATCATATCATATCATATCATATCATATCATATCATATCATATCATATCATATCATATCATATCATATCATATCATATCACATAATTTCATATCATACCATATCATAGGATATCATATCATATCATATCATATCATATCATATCATATCAAACCGTATCATAACTAATCAAATCATACCATATCATATCATATCATATCATATCATATCATATCATATCATATCATATCATATCATATCATATCATATCCTATCATATCTTATCATATAATATCATATCATATCATATCATATCATATCATATCATATCAAACCGTATCATAACTAATCAAATCATACCATATCATATCATATCATATCATATCATATCCTATCATATCTTATCATATAATTTCATATCATATCATATCATATCATATCATATCATATCATATCATATCATATCATATCTTATCATATCATTTCATATAATGTCATATCATATCATATCATATCATATCAAATTATATCATATCATATCATGTCATATTGTATTCTATCCTATCATTAAAAATCATATCAAACCATATCAAATCAATCATATCATGTCGTACCATATCATTTCATATCATTTCATAGCATATTATATAACACCATATCATATCATATCATATCATATCACATCATATGGTATCATAACATATCATACAAAATCATATCATCTCATATTGTAACATATCATATCATACCATATCATATCACATCACATCATATCATATCAAATCATATCATATCATATCATATCATATCATATCATATCAAATCATATCATATCATATCATATCATATCATATCATATCATATAATTTCATATCATACCATATCATAGGATATCATATCATATCATATCATATCATATCATATTATATCATATCATATCAAACCGTATCATGACTAATCATATCATGTCATATCATATCATATCATATCATATCATATCATATCATATCATATCATATCATATCATATCTTATTATATCATATCATATCATATCATATCATATCATATTCTATCATATAATATCATATCATATCATATCATACCATATCATATCATATCTTATCAAATCGTATCTAATCATATCATGTCATATCATTTCATATCATGTCATATCATATCATATCATATCATATCATATCATATCATATCAAATTATATCATATCATATCATGTCTTATTGTATTCTATCCTATCTTTTAAAATCATATCAAACCATATCAAATCAATCATATCATGTCGTACCATATCATTTCATATCATTTCATACCATATTATATCATATCATATCACATCACATCATATGATATCATATCATAGCATATTATATCACACCATATCATATCACATCATATGGTATCATATCAAATCATACAAACTCATATCATCTCATATCGTAACATATCATATCATACCATATCATATCACATCACATCATATCATATCATATCATATAATATCATATAATTTCATATCATACCATATCATAGGATATCATATCATATCATATCATATCATATCATATCTTATCATATCGTATCATATCAAACCGTATCATATCTAATCATATCATATCATATCATATCATATCATATCATATCATATCATATCATATCATATCATATCATATCATATCATATCATATCATATCATATCATATCATATCATATCATATCATATCATATCATATCATATCATATCATATCATATCATATCATATCATATCATATCATATCATATCTTATCATATCATATCACATCATATCATATCATATCATATAATATCATATAATTTCATATCATACCATATCATAGGATATCATATCATATCATATCATATCATATCATATCATATCTTATCATATCGTATCATATCAAACCGTATCATATCTAATCATATCATATCATATCATATCATATCATATCATATCATATCATATCATATCATATCATATCATATCATATCATATCATATCATATCATATCATATCATATCATATCATATCATATCATATCATATCATATCATATCATATCATATCATATCATATCATATCATATCATATCAAATTATATCATATCATATCATGTCTTATTGTATTCTATCCTATCTTTTAAAATCATATCAAACCATATCAAATCAATCATATCATGTCGTACCATATCATTTCATATCATTTCATACCATATTATATCATATCATATCACATCACATCATATGATATCATATCATAGCATATTATATCACACCATATCATATCACATCATATGGTATCATATCAAATCATACAAAATCATATCATCTCATATCGTAACATATCATATCATACCATATCATATCACATCACATCATATCATATCATATCATATAATATCATATAATTTCATATCATACCATATCATAGGATATCATATCATATCATATCATATCATATCATATCATATCTTATCATATCGTATCATATCAAACCGTATCATATCTAATCATATCATATCATATCATATCATATCATATCATATCATATCATATCATATCATATCATATCATATCATATCATATCATATCATATCATATCATATCATATCATATCATATCATATCATATCATCTCATATCGTAACATATCATATCATACCATATCATATCACATCACATCATATCATATCATATCATATAATATGATATAATTTCATATCATACCATATCATAGGATATCATATCATATCATATCATATCATATCATATCATATCATATCATATCTTATCATATCGTATCATATCAAACCGTATCATATCTAATCATATCATATCATATCATATCATATCATATCACATCATATCATATCATATCATATAATATCATATAATTTCATATCATACCATATCATAGGATATCATATCATATCATATCATATCATATCATATTATATCATATCATATCAAACCGTATCATGACTAATCATATCATGTCATATCATATCATATCATATCATATCATATCATATCATATCATATCATATCATATCTTATTATATCATATCATATCATATCATATCATATCATATTCTATCATATAATATCATATCATATCATATCATACCATATCATATCATATCTTATCAAATCGTATCTAATCATATCATGTCATATCATTTCATATCATGTCATATCATATCATATCGTATCATATCATATCATATCAAATTATATCATATCATATCATGTCTTATTGTATTCTATCCTATCTTTTAAAATCATATCGAACCATATCAAATCAATCATATCATGTCGTACCATATCATTTCATATCATTTCATACCATATTATATCATATCATATCACATCACATCATATGATATCATGTCATAGCATATTATATCACACCATATCATATCACATCATATGGTATCAAATCAAATCATACAAAATCATATCATCTCATATCGTAACATATCATATCATACCATATCATATCACATCACATCATATCATATCATATCATATCATATAATATCATATAATTTCATAGCATACCATATCATAGGATATCATATCATATCATATCATATCATATCATATCATATCATATCATATCATATCATATCATATCTTATCATATCATATCATATCATATCATGTCATATCATGTCATATCATATCATATCATATCATATCACATAATTTCATATCATACCATATCATAGGATATCATATCATATCATATCATATCATATCATATCATACCATATCATATCATATCATATCATATCATATCATATCATATCATATCATATCATATCATATCATATCATATCTTATCATATCATATCATATCATATCATATCATATCATGTTATATCATATCATATCATATCATATCACATAATTTCATATCATACCATATCATAGGATATCATATCATATCATATCAAATCATATCATATCATATCATATCATATCAAACCGTATCATAACTAATCAAATCATACCATATCATATCATATCATATCATATCATATCATATCATATCATATCATATCCTATCATATCTTATCATATAATATCATATCATATCATATCATATCAAACCGTATCATAACTAATCAAATCATACCATATCATATCATATCATATCATATCATATCATATCATATCATATCATATCATATCATATCATATCATATCATATCATCATATCATATCATATCATATCCTATCATATCTTATCATATAATATCATATCATATCATATCATATCATATCATATCTTATCATATCATTTCATATAATGTCATATCATATCATATCATATCATATCAAATTATATCATATCATATCATGTCATATTGTATTCTATCCTATCATTAAAAATCATATCAAACCATATCAAATCAATCATATCATGTCGTACCATATCATTTCATATCATTTCATAGCATATTATATAACACCATATCATATCATATCATATCATATCACATCATATGGTATCATATCATATCATACAAAATCATATCATCTCATATTGTAACATATCATATCATACCATATCATATCACATCACATCATATCATATCAAATCATATCATATCATATCATATCATATCATATCATATCATAACATATCAAATCATATCATATCATATCATATCATATCATATCATATCATATCATATCATGTCATACCATATCATATCATATCATATCATATCATATCATATCATATCATATCATATCATATCATATCATATCATATCATATCATATCATATCATATCATATCTTATCATATCATATCATATCATATCATGTCATACCATATCATATCATATCATATCATATCATATCATATCATATCATATCATATCATATCATATCTTATCATATCATATCATATCATATCATGTCATACCATATCATATCATATCATATCATATCATATCATATAATTTCATATCATACAATATCATAGGATATCATATCATATCATATCATATCACATCATATCATATCATATCAAACCAAATCATAACTAATCATATCATATCATATCATATCATATCATATCATATCATATCATATCATATCATATCATACCATATCATATCCTATCATATCTTATCATATAATATCATATCATATCATATCATATCATATCAAATCATATCATATCTTATCATATCATTTCATATCATGTCATATCATATCATATCATATCATATCATATATCATATCATGTCATATTGTATTCTATCCTATCATTTAAAATCAAATCAAACCATATCAAATCAATCATATCATGTCGTACCATATCATTTCATATCATTTCATAGCATATTATATAACACCATATCATATCATATCATATCATATCACATCATATGGTATCATATCATATCATACAAAATCATATCATCTCATATTGTAACATATCATATCATACCATATCATATCACATCACATCATATCATATCAAATCATATCATATCATATCATATCATATCATATCATATCATAACATATCAAATCATATCATATCATATCATATCATATCATATCATATCATATCATATAATTTCATATCATACCATATCATAGGACATCATATCATATCATATCATATCATATCATATTATATCATATCATATCAAACCGTATCATGACTAATCATATCATGTCATATCATATCGTATCATATCATGTCATATCATATCATATCATATCATATCATATCATATCTTATCATATCATATCATATCATATCATATCATATTCTATCATATAATATCATATCATATCATATCATACCATATCATATCATATCTTATCAAATCGTATCTAATCATATCATGTCATATCATTTCAAATCATGTCATATCATATCATATCATATCATATCATATCAAATTATATCATATCATATCATGTCTTATTGTATTCTATCCCATCTTTTAAAATCATATCAAACCATATCAAATCAATCATATCATGTCGTACCATATCATTTCATATCATTTCATACCATATTATATCATATCATATCACATCACATCATATGATATCATATCATAGTATATTATATCACACCATATCATATCACATCATATGGTATCATATCAAATCATACAAAATCATATCATCTCATATCGTAACATATCATATCATACCATATCATATCACATCACATCATATCATATCATATCATATAATATCATATAATTTCATATCATACCATATCATAGGATATCATATCATATCATATCATATCATATCATATCACATCATATCATATCATATCATATCATATCTTATCATATCGTATCATATCAAACCGTATCATATCTAATCATATCATATCATATCATATCATATCATATCATATCATATCATATCATATCATATCATATCATATCATATCATATCATATCATATCATATCATATCATATCATATCATATCTTATCATATCATATCATATCATATCATATCATATCATATCATATCATATCATATCATATCATATCGTATCTAATCATATCATATCATATCATATCATATCATATCATATCTTTTCATATCATATCATATCATATCATATCATATCATATCATATCATGTCATATTGTATTCTATCCTATCGTTTAAAATCATATCAAACCATATCAAATCAATCATATCATGTCGTATCATATCATTTCATATCATTTCATACCATATCATATCATATCACATCACATCATATCATATATCATAGCATATTATATCACACCATATCATATCATATCATATCATATCACATCTTATGGTATCATATAATATCATACAAAATCATATCATCCCATATCGTAACATATCATATCATAACATATCATATAACATCATATCATATTACATCATATCATTTCATATCATGTCATATCATATCTTATCGCATCAAATCATATCATATCACATCATACCATATCATATAGTATCAAATCATATCATATCATATCGTATCATATCATAGCATACCATGTCATATCACATCATATCATATCATATCATATCATATCATATCATTTCATATCATATCATATCATATCATATCATATCATGTCATATCATATATTATTGCATCAAACCATAGCATATCACATCATATTATATCATATCATATCATATCATATCATATCATATCATATCATATTATATCATATCATATCATATCATATAAAATCATATCATATCGTATCATATCATAGCATACCATGTCATATCACATCATATCGTATCATATAAAATCATATCATGTCATATCATCTCATATCATATCATATCATATCATATCATATCTTATCATATCATATCATATCATATCATATCATATCATATCATATCATATCATATCATATCATATCATATCATATCATATCATATCATATCGTATCTAATCATATCATATCATATCATATCATATCATATCATATCATATCATATCATATCTTTTCATATCATATCATATCATATCATATCATATCATATCATATCATATCATGTCATATTGTATTCTATCCTATCGTTTAAAATCATATCAAACCATATCAAATCAATCATATCATGTCGTATCATATCATTTCATATCATTTCATACCATATCATATCATATCACATCACATCATATCATATATCATAGCATATTATATCACACCATATCATATCATATCATATCATATCACATCTTATGGTATCATATAATATCATACAAAATCATATCATCCCATATCGTAACATATCATATCATAACATATCATATAACATCATATCATATTACATCATATCATTTCATATCATGTCATATCATATCTTATCGCATCAAACCATATCATATAGTATCAAATCATATCATATCATATCGTATCATATCATAGCATACCATGTCATATCACATCATATCATATCATATCATATCATATCATATCATATCATATCATATCATATCATATCATATCATATCATATCATATCATGTCATATCATATATTATTGCATCAAACCATAGCATATCACATCATATCATATCATATCATATCATATCATATCATATTATATCATATCATATCATATCATATAAAATCATATCATATCGTATCATATCATAGCATACCATGTCATATCACATCATATCTTATCATATCATATCATATCATATCATATCATGTCATATCATATATTATTGCATCAAACCATAGCATATCAAATCATATCATATCATATCATATCATATCATATCATATTATATCATATCATATCATATCATATCATATCATATCATATCATATAAAATCATATCATGTCATATCATCTCATATCATATCATATCATATCATATCATATCATATCATATCTTATCATATCGTATCTAATCATATCATATCATATCATATCATATCATTTCATATCATATCATATCATATCATATCATATCATGTCATATTGTATTCTATCCTATCATTTAAAATCATAACAAACCATATCAAATCAATCATATCATGTCGTATCATATCATTTCATATCATTTCATACCATATCATATCATATCACATCACATCATATCATATATCATAGCATATTATATCACACCATATCATATCATATCATATCATATCACATCTTATGGTATCATATCATATCATACAAAATCATATCATCCCATATCGTAACATATCATATCATAACATATCATATAACATCATATATTATTACATCATATCATTTCATATCATGTCATATCATATCTTATCGCATCAAATCATATCATATCACATCATACCATATCATATAGTATCAAATCATATCATATCATATCATATCATATCATATCATAGCATACCATGTCATATCACATCATATCATATCATATCATATCATGTCATATCATATACTTTTGCATCAAACCATAGCATAACACATCATATCATATCATATCATATCATATCATTTTATATCATATCATATCATATCATATCATATCATATCATATCATATAAAATCATATCATATCGTATCGTATCATATCATAGCATACCATGTCATATCACATCATATCGTATCATGTCATATCATATCATATCATATCATGTCATATCATATATTATTGCATCAAACCATAGCATATCAAATCATATCATATCATATCATATCATATCATATCATATCATATTATATCATATCATATCATATCATATAAAATCATATCATATCATATGATCTCATATCATATCATATCATATCATATCGTATCATATCAAATCATAAAAAAATCAACTCACGTCATATCGTATCGTACATACCATACCAAATCATAACGTATCGTTTCATATGATACCATAACATATCATATGATATCATATTATATCATATCATATCAAATCATATCATATCATATCTTATCGCATCAAATCATATCATATCACATCATACCATATCATATAGTATCAAATCATATCATATCATATCGTATCATATCATATCATACCATATCACATCATATCATATCATATCATATCATATCATATCATATCATATCATATCATATCATTTCACATCCTATCATATCATATCATATCATATCATATCATATCATATCATATCATACCATATCACATCATATCATATCATATCTTATCATTTCATATCATTTCATATCATATCTTATCGCATCAAATCATATCATATCACATCATACCATATCATATAGTATCAAATCATATCATATCATATCGTATCATATCATATCATACCATATCACATCATATCATATCATATCATATCATATCATATCATTTCACATCCTATCATATCATATCATATCATATCATATCACATCATATCATATCATATCATACCATATCACATCATATCATATCATATCATATCATATCATATCATATCATATCAAATCATATCACATCATATCATATCATATCATATCATATCATATCATATCATATCATATCACATCATATCATATCATATCATATCACATCATATCATATCATATCATATCATATCATATCATATCACACCATATCATATCATATCATATCATATCATATCATATCATATGGTATCATATCATATCATGCAAAATTACATCATCTCATATCGTAACATATCAAATCATACCATATCATATCACATCATATCATATTATATCATATCATTTCATATCATGTCATATCATATCTTATCGCATCAAATCATATCATATCACATCATACCATATCATATAGTATCAACTCATATCATATCATATCGTATCATATCATAGCATACCATATCATATCATATCATATCATATCATATCATATCATATCATATCATATGGCATCATATCATATCATGCAAAATTACATCATCTCATATCGTAACATATCAAATCATACCATATCATATCACATCATATCATATTATATCATATCATTTCATATCATGTCATATCATATCTTATCGCATCAAATCATATCATATCACATCATACCATATCATATAGTGTCAACTCATATCATATCATATCGTATCATATCATAGCATACCATGTCATATCACATCATATCATATCATATCATATCATATCATATGGTATCATATCATATCATGCAAAATTACATCATCTCATATCGTAACATATCATATCATACCATATCATATCACATCATATCATATTATATCATATCATTTCATATCATGTCATATCATATCTTATCGCATCAAATCATATCATATCACATCATACCATATCATATAGTATCAACTCATATCATATCATATCGTATCATATCATAGCATACCATATCATATCATATCATATCATATCATATCATATCATATCATATCATTTTATATCATGTCATATCATATATTATTGCATCAAACCATACCATATCACATCATATCATATCATATCATACCAGATCATATCATATCATATCATATCGTATCATATCATATCATAAAAAAATCAAGTCATGTCATATCGTATCTTACATACCATACCATACCATAACGTATCATTTCATATCATACCATAACATATCATATGATATCATATCATATCATATCATATCATATCATATCATATCATATCATATCATATCATATCATATCATATCATATCATATCATATCATATCATATCATATCATATCATATCATATCATATCATGTCATATCATATCATATCTTATCATATCATATCATATCATATCATATCATATCATGTCATATCATATCATATCATATCAAATCATATCATATCATATCATATCATATCATATCATATCATATCATATCATATCATATCGTGTCATATCATATCTTATCATATTATATCATATCATATCACATCATATGGTATCATCTCATATCATACAAAATCATATCATCTCATATCGTAACATATCATATCACATCATAGCATATTATATCATATCATTTCATATCATGTCATCTCATATCTTATCGCATCAAATCATATCATATCACGTCATACCATATCATATAGTATCAAATCATATCATATTATATTGTATCATATCATAGCATACCATGTCATATCATATCATATCATATCATATCATATCATATCATATCATATCATATCATATCATATCATATCATATCATATCATATCATATCATATCATATCATATCATATCAAATCATATCATATCATATCATATCGTATCATATCATATCATGTCATATCATATATTATCGCATCAAACCATACCATGTCACCTCATATAATATCATATCATATCATACCAGATCATATCATATCATATCATATCAAATCATATCATATCATATCATATCATGTCATATAATATCATATCATATCATATCATATCAAATCATATCATATCATATCATATCATATAGTATCAAATAATATCATATCATATCGTATCATATCATAGCATACCATGTAATATCACATCATATCAAATCCTATCGAATCATATCATGTCATGTCATATATTATTGCATCAAATCATGCCATATCAAATCATATCATATCATATCATATCATATCATATCATATCATATCATATCATATCATATCATATCATATCATATTATATCATATCATATAATATCACTTCATATCATATAGAATCATATCATATCATATCATCTCATATCATATCATAACATATCATATCGCATCATATCATATCATACCATATCCCAGCATATCATATCATATCATATCATATCATATCATATCACACCATATCATATCATATCATATCATATCATGTCACATCATATGGTATCATATAATATCATGCAAAATCATATCATCTCATATCGTAACATATCATATCATATCATATCATATCATATCACATCATATCATATTATATCATATCATTTCATATCATGTCATATCATATCTTATGGCATCAAGTCATATCACATCATATCATATCATGTCATATCGTATCATATCATATCATATCATATCATATCATGTCATATCATATATTATTGCATCAAATCATATCATATCACATCATACCATATCATATAGTATCAGTTCATATCATATCATATCGTATCATATGAGATCATACCATATCACATCATATCATATCATATTATATCACACCATATCATATCATATCATATCATATCATATCACATCATATGGTATCATATCATATCATAAAAAATCATATCATCTCATATCGTAACATATCATATCATACCATATCATATCACATCATATCATTTTATATCATATCATTTCATATCATGTCATGTAATATCTTATCGCATCAAATCATATCATATCACATCATACCATATCATATAGTATCAAATCATATCATATCATATCGTATCATATCATAGCATTCCATGTCATATCACATCATATCATATCATATTATATCATATCATGTCATATCATATATTATTGCATCAAACCATACCATATCACATCATATTATATCATATCATACCAGATCATATCATATCATATCATATCATATCATATCATATCACATCATATCATATCATAGTATATCAATTCATATCATATCAAATCATATCATATCATATCATATCATCTCATATCATATCGTATCATATCATATCATATAAAAATCAAATCACGTCATATCGTATCTTACATACCATACCATATCATAACGTATCATTTCATATCATACCATAACATATCACATGATATCATATCATATCTTATCATTTCATATCATATCATATCATATCATATCATACATATCATATCATATCATATCATATCATATCATATCATATTATATCATATCTTATCATATCATATCATATCATATCATATCATATCATATCATATCATATCATATCATATCATATCATATCATATCGTATCATATCATATCTTAACATATCATATCATATCATATCATATAATATCATATCAAATCATATCATATCATATCGTATCATATCATACCATATCATATCATATCATATCATATCACATCATATGGTATCATATCATATCATACCATATCAAATCACATCATAGCATATTATATCATATCATTTCCTATCATGTCATCTCATATCTTATCGCATCAAATCATATCATATCACATCATACCATATCATATAGTATCAAATCATATCATATCATATTGTATCGTATCATAGCATACCATGTCATATCACATCATATCATATCATATCATATCATATCATATCATATCATATCATGTCATGTCATATCATATATTATCGCATCAAACCATAGCATATCACATCATATCATATCTTATCATAACATACCAGATCATATCATATCATATCATATCATAACATATCATACCATATCATATCATATCATATCATATCATATTATACCATATCATATCATATCAAATCATATCATGTCATATCATATCATATCATCTCATATCATATCATATCATATCATACCATATCATATCATATCATATCATATCATATCATATCATATCATATCAAATCATATCATATCATATCATATCATATCATATCATATCATATAAAAATCAAATCACGTCATTCGTATCGTACATACCATACCATATCATAACGTACCATTTCATATCATTCCATAACATATCACATGATATCAAATCATATCATATCATATCATATCATATCATATCATATCATATCATATCATATCATATCATATCAAATCATATCATATCATATCATATCATATCATACCATATCATATCATATCATATCATATCATATCATATCATATCATATAATATCATATTATACCATATCATATCATATCATATCAAATCATATCATAACATATCATATCATATCATATCATATCATATCATATCATATCATGTCTTATCATATATTATCGCATCAAACCATACCATATCACATCATATCATATCTTATCATATCATACCAGATCATATCATATCATATCATATCATATCATATCATACCATATCATATCATATCATATCATATCATATCATATCATATCATATCATATCATACAATGTCTTATCATATAATCTCAAATGATATCAGATCATATCTTATCATATCATATCATATCATATCAAATCATATCGTAACGTATCATATCATAGCATATCATATCACATCATAGCATGTTATATCATATCATTTCATATCATGTCATCTCATATCTTATCGCATCAAATCATATCATATCGCATCATACCATATCACATGGTATCAAATCATATCATATCATATTGTATCATATCATAGCATACCATGTCATATCACATCATATCATATCATATCTTATCATATCATATCATATCATATCATAACATATCATATCATATCATACCATATCATATCATATCATATCATATCATGTCATATCATATATTAACGCATCGAACCATACCATATCACATCACATCATATCATATCATATCATACCAGAATATATCATATCATATCACATCATATCATATCAAATCATATCGAATCATATCATATCATATCATATCATATTATACCATATCATATCATATCAAATCATATCATATCATATCATATCATATCATCTCATATCATATCATATCAAATCATATCATGTCATATCATATCATATCATCTCATATCATATCATATCATATCATACCATATCATATCATATCATATCATATCATATCAAATCATATCATATCATATCATATCATATCATATCATATCATATCATATAAAAATCAAATCACGTCATTCGTATCGTACATACCATACCATATCATAACGTACCATTTCATATCATTCCATAACATATCACATGATATCAAATCATATCATATCATATCATATCATATCATATCATATCATATCATATCATATCAAATCATATCATATCATATCATATCATACCATATCATATCATATCATATCATATCATATCATATCATATAATATCATATTATACCATATCATATCATATCATATCAAATCATATCATAACATATCATATCATATCATATCATATCATATCATATCATATCATGTCTTATCATATATTATCGCATCAAACCATAACATATCACATCATATCATATCTTATCATATCATACCAGATCATATCATATCATATCATATCATATCATATCATATCATACCATATCATATCATATCATATCATATCATATCATATAATATCATATCATATCATATCATATCATATCATACAATGTCTTATCATATAATCTCAAATGATATCACATCATATCTTATCATATCATATCATATCATATCAAATCATATCGTAACGTATCATATCATAGCATATCATATCACATCATAGCATGTTATATCATATCATTTCATATCATGTCATCTCATATCTTATCGCATCAAATCATATCATATCGCATCATACCATATCACATGGTATCAAATCATATCATATCATATTGTATCATATTATAGCATACCATGTCATATCACATCATATCATATCATATCTTATCATATCATATCATATCATAACATATCATATCATATCATACCATATCATATCATATCATATCATATCATATCATGTCAAATCATATATTAACGCATCGAACCATACCATATCACATCACATCATATCATATCATATCATACCAGAATATATCATATCATATCACATCATATCATATCAAATCATATCGAATCATATCATATCATATCATATCATATTATACCATATCATATCATATCAAATCATATCATATCATATCATATCATATCATCTCATATCATATCATATCATATCATATCATATCACATCGTATCATATCATTTCATATCATATCATATCATATAAAAATCCAATCACGTCATATCGTATCGCACATACCATACCATATCATAACGTATCATTTCATATCATACCATAAAATATCAAAATATCACATGATATCATATCATATCATATCATATCATATCATATCATATCATATCATATCATATCATATCATATCAAATCATATCATATCATATCATATCATATCATATCATATCATGGCATACCAAGTCATATCACATCATATCATATCATATCATATCATATCATATCATATCATATCATATCATATCATATCATATCATATCATATCATATCATATCATATCATATCATATCATATTATATCATACCATGTCATATCACATCATATCATATCATATCATATCATATCATATCATATCATATCATTTCATATCATATATTATTGCATCAAACCATACCATATCACATCATATCATATCACATCATATCATATCATATCATATCATATCATATCATATCATATCATGTCATATCATATCATACCATATCATCTCATATCATATCACATCATATCATATCATATCATATCATATCAAATCATATCATATTATATCATGTCATATCATATCATATCATATCATATCATATCATATCATATCATATCATATCATATCATATCATATCATATCATATCATTTCATATCATATATTATTGCATCAAACCATACCATATCACATCATATCATATCACATCATATCATATCATATCATATCATATCATATCATATCATATCATGTCATATCATATCATACCATATCATCTCATATCATATCACATCATATCATATCATATCATATCATATCAAATCATATCATATCATATCATATCATATCATATCATATCATATCAAATCATATCATATCATATCATATCATATCATATCATATCATGGCATACCAAGTCATATCACATCATATCATATCATATCATATCATATCATATCATATCATATCATATCATATCATATCATATCATATCATATCATATCATATCATATCATATCATATTATATCATACCATGTCATATCACATCATATCATATCATATCATATCATATCATATCATATCATATCATATCATTTCATATCATATATTATTGCATCAAACCATACCATATCACATCATATCATATCACATCATATCATATCATATCATATCATATCATATCATATCATATCATGTCATATCATATCATATCATATCATATCATATCATTTCATATCATATATTATTGCATCAAACCATACCATATCACATCATATCATATCACATCATATCATATCATATCATATCATATCATATCATATCATATCATGTCATATCATATCATACCATATCATCTCATATCATATCACATCATATCATATCATATCATATCATATCAAATCATATCATATTATATCATGTCATATCATATCACATCATATCATATCATATCATATCATATCATATCATATCATATCATGTCATATCATATCATACCATATCATCTCATATCATATCACATCATATCATATCATATCATATCATATCAAATCATATCATATTATATCATGTCATTTCATATCATACCATAACATATCACATGATATCATATCATATCATATCATATCATATCATATCATATCATATCATATCATATCATATCATAGCATGTTATATCATATCATTTCATATCATGTCATCTCATATCTTATCATATCATATCATAGCATATCATATCACATCATAGCATGTTATATCATATCATTTCATATCATGTCTTCTCATATCTTATCGCATCAAATCATATCATATCGCATCATACCATATCATATGGTATCAAATCATATCATATCATATTGTATCATATCATAGCATACCATGTCATATCACATCATATCATATCATATCTTATCATATCATATCGTATCATATCATAACATATCATATCATATCATACCATATCATATCATATCATATCATGTCATATCATATCATAACATATCATATCACATCATAGCATGTTATATCATATCATTTCATATCATGTCATCTCATATCTTATCGCATCAAATCATATCATATCGCATCATACCATATCATATGGTATCAAATCATATCATATCATATTGTATCATATCAAAGCATACCATGTCATATCACATCATATCATATCATATCTTATCATATCATATCATATCATATCATATCATAACATATCATATCATATCATACCATATCATATCATATCATATCATGTCATATCATATATTAACGCATCGAACCATACCATATCATATCACATCATATCATATCATATCATACCAGAATATATCATATCATATCATATCATATCATATCATATCATATCATATCAAATCATATCATATCATATCATATCATATCATATCATATCATATCATAGCATATCATATCACATCATAGCATGTTATATCATATCATTTCATATCATGTCATCTCATATCTTATCGCATCAAATCATATCATATCGCATCATACCATATCATATGGTATCAAATCATATCATATCATATTGTATCATATCATAGCATACCATGTCATATCACATCATATCATATCATATCTTATCATATCATATCATATCATATCATATCATAACATAACATATCATATCATATCATACCATATCATATCATATCATATCATGTCATATCAAATATTAACGCATCGAACCATACCATATCACATCACATCATATCATATCATATCATACCAGAATATATCATACCATATCATATCATATCTTTTCATATCACATGATATCATATCATATCATATCATATCATATCATATCATATCATATCATATCATAGCATATCATATCACATCATAGCATGTTATATCATATCATTTCATATCATGTCATCTCATATCATATCACATCAAATCATATCATATCGCATCATACCATATCATATGGTATCAAATCCTATCATATCATATTGTATCATATCACAGCATACCATGTCATATCACATCATATCATATCATATCTTATCATATCATATCATATCATATCATAACATATCATATCATATCATACCATATCATACCATATCATATCATATCATATCATGTCATATCATATATTAACGCATCGAACCATACCATATCACATCACATCATATCATATCATATCATATCATACCAGAATATATCATATCATATCATATCAAATCATATCATATCATATCATATCATATCATATTATACCATATCATATCATATCAAATCATATCATATCATATCATATCAAATCATCTCATATCATATCATATCATATCATATCATATCATATCATATCATATCATATCAAATCATATCATATCATATCATATCATATCATATTATACCATATCATATCATATCAAATCATATCATATCATATCATATCAAATCATCTCATATCATATCATATCATATCATATCATATCATATCATATCGTATCATATCATATCATATCATATCATATCATATCATATCATATAAAAATCGAATCACGTCATATCGTATCGCACATACCATACCATATCATAACGTATCATTTCATATCATACCATAACATATCACATGATATCATATCATATCATATCATATCATATCATATCATATCATATCATATCATATCATATCATATCATATCATATCAAATCATATCATATCATATCATATCATATTATATCATATCATGGCATACCAAGTCATATCACATCATATCATATCATATCATATCATATCATGTCATGTCATATCATATCATATCATATCATATCATATCATATCATATCATATCATATCATATTATATCATACCATGTCATATCACATCATATCATATCATATCATATCATATCATATCATATCATATCATATCATATTATATCATACCATGTCATATCACATCATATCATATCATATCATATCATATCATATCATATCATATCATATCATATCATATCATATCATTTCATATCATATATTATTGCATCAAACCATACCATATCGCATCATATCATATCATATCATATCATATCATATCATATCATATCATATCATATCATATCATATCATGTCATATCATATCATACCATATCATCTCATATCATATCACATCATATCATATCATATCATATCATATCAAATCATATCATATCATATCATATCATATCATATCATATCATATCATATCATATCGTATCATATCATATCATATCATATAAAAATCAAATCACGTCATATCGTATCGTACATACCATACCATATCATAAAGTATCATTTCATATCATACCATAACATATCACATGATATCATATCATATCATATCATATCATATCATATCATATCATATCATATCATATCATATCATATCATATCATATCATATCATATCATATCATATCATATCATATCATATCATATCATATCATATCATATCATATCATATCATATCATATCATATCATATCAAATCATATCATATCATATCATATCATATTATATCATATCATAGCATACCATGTCATATCACATCATATCATATCATATCATATCATATCATATCATATCATATCATATCATATCATAACATATCATATCATATCATATTATATCATATCATATCATATCATATCATATCATATCATATCATATCATATCATATCATATCATATCATATCATGTCATATCATATATTATCGCATAAAACCATACCATATCACATCATATCATATCTTATCATATCTTACCAGATCATATCATATCATATCATATCATATCATATCATATCATATCATATCATATCATATCATATCATATCATATCATATCATATCATATCATATCATACCATATCATATCATATCATATCATATCACATCATATTATACCATATCATATCATATCAAATCATATCATATCATATCATATCATATCATCTCATATCATATCACATCATATCATATCATATCATATAATATCATATCATATCATATCATATCATATCATATCATATCATAAAATTTCATATCATACCATATGATATGATATCATATCATATCATATCAAATCATATCAAACCGTATCATAACTAATCATATCATATCATATCATATCATATCATATCATATCATATCATATCATATCATATCATATCATATCATATCATATCATATCATATCATATCATATCATATCATATCATATCAAATCATATCATATCATATCAAATCATATCATATCATATCGTATCTAATCATATCATATCATATCATATCATATCATATCATTTCATATCATATCATATCATATCAAATTATATCATATCATATCATATTGTATTCTATCCTATCATTTAAAATCATATCAAACCATATCAAATCAATCATATCATGTCGTATCATATCATTTCATATAATTTCATACCATATCATATCATATTACATCACATCATATCATATCATATCTTACCATATCATATCATATCATATCAAATCACATCATATGGTATCATATCATATCATACAAAATCATATCATCTCATATCGTAACATATCATATCATACCATATCAATTCACATCATATCATATCATATCATATCATATCATATCATATCATATCATATTATATCATACCATGTCATATCACATCATATCATATCATATCATATCATATCATATCATAACATATCATATCATATCATATCATATCATATTATATCATATCATATCATATCATATCATATCATATCATATCATATCATATCATATCATGTCATATCATATATTATCGCATAAAACCATACCATATCACATCATATCATATCTTATCATATCTTACCAGATCATATCATATCATATCATATCATATCATATCATATCATACCACATCATATCATATCATATCATATCATATTGTACCATATCATATCATATCAAATCATATCATATCATATCATATCATATCATATCATATCACATCATATCATATCATATCATATCATATCATATCATATCATATCATATCATATCATATCATATCATAAAATTTCATATCATACAATATGATATGATATCATATCATATCATATCATATCATATCAAACCGTATCATAACTAATCATATCATATCATATCATATCATATCATATCATATCATATCATATCACATCATATCATATCATATCATATCATATCATATCATATCATATCAAATCATATCATATCATATCAAATCATATCATATCATATCGTATCTAATCATATCATATCATATCATATCATTTCATATCATATCATATCATATCATATCAAATTATATCATATCATATCATATTGTATTCTATCCTATCATTTAAAATCATATCAAACCATATCAAATCAATCATATCATGTCGTATCATATCATTTCATATAATTTCATACCATATCATATCATATTACATCACATCATATCAAATCATATCTTACCATATCATATCATATCATATCAAATCACATCATATGGTATCATATCATATCATACAAAAATCATATCATCTCATATCGTAACATATCATATCATACCATATCATTTCACATCATATCATATCATATCATATCATATCATATCATATCATATTATATCATACAATGTCATATCACATCATATCATATCATATCATATCATATCATATCATATCATATCATATCATATCATATCATTTCATATCATATATTATTGCATCAAACCATACCATATCACATCATATCATATAACATCATACCACATCATATCATATCATATCATAACATATCATATCATATCATATAATATCATATCATATCAAATCATATCATATCATATCATATCATATCATATCATATCATATCATATCATATCATATCATATCATATCATATCATATCATATCATATCATATCATATCATATCATATCATATCATATCATCTCATATCATATCATATCATATCATATCATATCATCTCATATCATATCATATCATATCATATCATATCATATCATATCATATCATATCTTATCATATCATATCAAATCATATCATATCATATCATATCATCTCATATCATATCATATCATACCATATCATAACGTATCATTTCATATCATACCATAACATATCATATGATATCATATCACATCATATCATATCATATCATATCATATCATATCATATCATATCATATCATATCATATCATATCATATCAAATCATATCCTATCATATCATATCATATCATATCATATCATATCATATCATATCATACCATATCTTATCATATCATATCATATCATATCATATCACATCATATCATATCGTTTCATATCATATCATATCATATCATGTTAGGTTTTGTCATATCGCATCATATCATATCATATCACATTATACCAAATCATATCAAATCATATAATATCATATTATTTAATATCAAATCATGATAAATTATATCACTTCATTTCATATCATATCATATTATATCACATCATATCAAATTAAATCTTATCATATTTTATCATATCATATATCATATCATATCATATCATATCACATCAAATCATATCATATCATATAATATCATATCATATCATATCATATCAAACCATGTCATATTATATCATATCATATCGTATCATCTAACATCATATCACATCATACCATATCATATCATAACATATCAGATCAAATTACATCAAATCCCATCACATCATATCATATCATACCATATTAAATCATATCGCATCATTTCTTATCTTATCATTTTATATCATATCATATCTTATCAAATCATATCATATCATACCGTATCATATCATATAACATCATATCATATCATATCATATCATATCATATCATATCATATCATATCATATCATATCATATTATATAATTTCATATCATACCATAGCGTATGATATCATATCATATCATATCATATCATATCATATCATATCAAACCGTATCATATCTAATCATATCATATCATATCATATCATATCATATCATATCATATCAAATCATATCATATCATATCATATCATATCATATCATATCATATCATATCATATCACATCATATCATATCATATCATATCGTATCTAATCATATCATATCATATCATATCATATCATATCATATCATATCATATCATATCTTATCATATCATATCAAATCATATCATATCATATCATATCATCTCATATCATATCATATCATACCATATCATAACGTATCATTTCATATCATACCATAACATATCATATGATATCATATCACATCATATCATATCATATCATATCATATCATATCATATCATATCATATCATATCATATCAAATCATATCCTATCATATCATATCATATCATATCATATCATATCATATCATATCATATCATATCATACCATATCTTATCATATCATATCATATCATATCATATCACATCATATCATATCGTATCATATCATATCATATCATATCATATCATAACATGTTAGGTTTTGTCATATCGCATCATATCATATCATATCACATTATACCAAATCATATCAAATCATATAATATCATATTATTTAATATCAAATCATAATAAATTATATCACTTCATTTCATATCATATCATATTATATCACATCATATCAAATTAAATCTTATCATATTATATCATATCATATCATATATCATATCATATCATATCACATCAAATCATATCATATCATATAATATCATATCATATCATATCATATCAAACCATGTCATATTATATCATATCATATCGTATCATCTAACATCATATCACATCATACCATATCATATCATAACAAATCAGATCAAATTACATCAAATCCCATCACATCATATCATATCATACCATATTAAATCATATCGCATCATTTCTTATCCTATCATTTTATATCATATCATATCTTATCAAATCATATCATATCATACCGTATCATATCATATAACATCATATCATATCATATCATATCATATCATATCATATCATATCATATCATATCATATCATATCATATTATATAATTTCATATCATACCATTGCGTATGATATCATATCATATCATATCATATCATATCATATCATATCAAACCGTATCATATCTAATCATATCATATCATATCATATCATATCATATCATATCATATCAAATCATATCATATCATATCATATCATATCATATCATATCATATCATATCATATCACATCATATCATATCATATCATATCGTATCTAATCATATCATATCATATCATATCATATCATATCATATCATATCTTATCATATCATATCAAATCATATCATATCATATCATATCATCTCATATCATATCATATCATACCATATCATAACGTATCATTTCATATCATACCATAACATATCATATGATATCATATCACATCATATCATATCATATCATATCATATCATATCATATCATATCATATCATATCAAATCATATCCTATCATATCATATCATATCATATCATATCATATCATATCATACCATATCTTATCATATCATATCATATCATATCATATCATATCACATCATATCATATCGTATCATATCATATCATATCATATCATATCATATCATATCATATCATGTTAGGTTTTGTCATATCGCATCATATCATATCATA